>NC_060049.1:1884743-2071532 GCF_905333055.1 Maniola jurtina
TAATTTGGAGTAACTCAGTTGACATAGACAGAGCATTCAAAGTACAAAAAAAATGTATACGGGCAATATGCGGAGCTCACTATTTGGATAGTTTCAAACCTCTTTTTAAATCCCTTAATATACTCCCTCTACCTTGTATGTATACATATAAAAGAAATGTGCATATTTGTAAAAAATAACCCTGATCTCTTCACCAGACATGGAGATGCACTTGGAAAAGCAACGAGACACAAAGACAGATTGATATACCCTGATATAAAATTATGCTTATTCCAAAATAATTCGTATTGCATGGCAATAAGCATATTTAATCAGCTTCCTTCCCACGTCAAAGTTATGCCATTAACTACATTAAAATCATTTTTAAATAAGTGGCTATTAGAGAAATGCTTCTATTCGATTAAGGAATACTTGAATCCTTATAAATAATAGCACCTATGATTTTTCGATATCTCTAGTTTTTATTTTTATTTTGTTTGTCTAATTATTTTTAAAATATGTGTAAAAAACAAAATATATTATGACATTAAGCACTACCTAACAGACAAGCATATTTTGAGTTGTTAATAATAATTGATATGTTTTTTATGGTTTTTATAATGTTGACATTTTTTGATCTTTATTTAACTATTATTTTATACTTTGCTTGTGTAAAGTCTATGTATGTCTTTCTTTACTTAATATTTTAGTCTTGACTTTATTTGTATTTAATTTAATTGAATTTAAGATAATATTCAAACACCAGTTATAGTGATAAAATGTATAAGGCTCATCAGACATTATTCCAACATATTGTACCTACATTTTATTGAATAAATCATTGAATTTGAATTTGAATTTGAAGATTGTTCCAGCTGTGTAGAGAGTGCAGATATTGTAGGTCCAACAAGTTGATAATTTACAACAGGCTGTGGTGATTGTTAATTTGATGAGCAGAGCGTGGAATTGAGCTTGCGATGGATGCACGGGTTATTCGAAATAAACACTTCATTAACGAGTCTCAAATTATATTTAAACTGATAATAATTATATTAAAGAGATACAGAGAGCGTCCGACATGATTGGAGGGCGAAACCAAAGAGAGAGAGAAAGCATAGAGAACTTTCAGTGATAATATTAACATGTATTGTCCATGGATATAAAGCCGTATATAGACTTTCCAACAGTGATGACGTACATTCAGAACTGTAATTAGAAGGTGAATACACAATTCTAGCACAGAGGGCGCTCTTACGGTATCTAGAGAGTATCGCCTGTATTTCATCTGTCGCATCAATTCTATCAATCGAAGGTAACTGTTTAATCTGAATTGCTACATGTCTTCCAATAACATCACACTCATCTTCTAATTCTCTTGGAACCGGGGCAGATACGTTTCCTAAACTGTTATTTAGTTCTTTGAGTTCATTCACGGCTGCTTGAATTTCAGACCGTTCTGATGATAATTTCGTCTTTAATTTTGGAGTTTTGGGTGGCTTCACCACTTTTGTATGAACGGCGTTGTTGCTATTGTCACTAGCATCATGGTCCTCGTTATGCGTGGCCTCGTTTCCTGACGTTGATGCAACGTTGCTTTCTGACGTTGATGCATGATGTAGTTCCTGAAATTAACATTACTGTTTTATTTTTCAGATACCGAATGCGGAAGAATGGCAAGATATAGAAGTAGGATTCGCTTCGAGGTGGAATTTCCCGAATTGTTGTGGAGCTATTGATGGAAAACACATAACAATTCAAGCACCACCAAATTGTGGCAGTGAATATTATAACTACAAAGGATCAAATAGTATAGTGCTCATGGCCGTCGTGGATCACGATTATACTTTCAGATATATAGATATAGGCTCATACGGTCGTAATGCAGATGGTGGGGTATTCCAAAACTGCTCTTTGTATCCTTATCTAGAAAACAATTTATTGTTGCCTGAAAATGGTATTCTAGTTGGAGATGATGCTTTCCCTTTAAAGCCGTATTTACTAAAGCCCTACAAAAATACATTGACTACCGCAGAAAAGATTTTTAATTATAGATTGAGCAGAGCAAGAAGGATTGTGGAGAATGGGTTTGGCATTCTAGCATCTCGTTTTCGTGTTTTGGGAAAGCCAATTCAAGTTAAAGAGGAAACTACGATAAAGATCGTCTTATGTGCATGTACATTACACAACTGGTTACGTATCACTGCATCAAGCACTTATACACCACCAGGAACTACCGATTATGAAGACATTATAAACTCTCAAATCATTCTGGGGCAGTGGAGGTCCGAAATTAATGAATTACCGAGTATTCGTCGCTCGAGAATCAATAATAAATCGAAAGCAATAGCAGAGAAAATGCGCGATAAATATAAAAATTATTTTAATGGCGAGGGAGCAGTTACCTGGCAAAATAATATGATTGTGTAATTAGAAATAAAAAACTTACCAGATTACTTGATGTTTTTTTTCTTTTAGATTAATTATTTTCATAATATAATCCATAGAATCGAACCATTTGATAGATGGTTTATAGATCTCATCAGTGCCAGATCCACTTTTTTTGGTCTTTTCAATTTTCAATAACTCCTGGTTATACGTAGAACGTAAATTTTTGATTTTTTTTTGTAACTTCAATGGTGTTTTGTAAATTACATTCTAAGCGGATGTATTCTAACGACGCTTTACGCTAATCTCTGTTCTTATAATTAGGATCCAAACAATTCCATAAGTTCGTTTGATCCTTGTATAGCTCCACAAACTTAATATTTTGATCGGATGTCCACCTGTCCGCCATTTTGACGCCGAAACAAGAAACACTGCACCTGGGGTGGACCCGAGCGTACAAGCTACTGTCATTTCGCAAAATCGTGCGAGTTGATGGGTTGATTACACCTAACGAGTACAGTGGCGAGTCAGTGTCCTCGGCCGAGTGCTCGGTTGGTATAAACACTTTAACGAGTGCTCGGCCGAGTGCTCGGTCGAGCATAGAGGCGAGAGAGTCACTAGAATCCCAATCTGTTTACTAGGCCGAGTACCCACCTCCCCGCTTCATTCTTCTGCCCCCGCAGCGACTCGCTGTCCCGCTCGGCACGCGTGAACACGCACTCGCTTGTCACTCGGTCACTCGACACTCGGTCGTTCGTCACCAAGCAGTGTGCGTGTTTATGTTTTTGTTTTCAAAATTATTATCCTAATTTCAATTAAAATGGCCGCTAATAACAAATGGAGCTTGGAAACAACGATAAAATTTATTCAGTGTTACAAAATACATGAATGTTTGTGGAATTTTTCATCACCCGATTACAAAAACAAGGACAAGCGTAATGCAGCACTAATTGCAATAGTAAATGAGATGAACATCAACGACTTTGGTGTCACAGAGGTGAAGAACAAAATCAAAAATTTAAGATCAACTTACAGCCAAGAATTGAAAAAAATTGAAGACTCAAAGAAATCGGGAGCTGGAATAAATAATCTTTATGTCTCAAATATAAAATGGCTCAAGGAAATGGAGGAGGTATTCATGAATGATCTGAAAAGAAAGACGTACGAGAATGTGAGTATCAATTTTTATTTACGTTTTTACAACTTAAAACATAACTATTACTTATGTAGGTCTTTCAGTTAATCATTCTATTTTGCCATGGAACGGCGCCTGGGCCGGAGAAGTATTCTGCATATTTGTTACGTAAATCTCTTGCTACCCTCCCTGCATAGTTTGTGTTGTGGTCGGTAATGTTTGGCAAGTTGTTAATAAGTTCTCGTCTCCAAGACCCCTCAGTTATAGTGCCTGAATCAGTGTCTTCTTCATCAACACAACCTCGCCGAAAATATGTACTTGAACTTGTCTTTCGTAGCCAATTATGAAGAGCGCATGAGGCTCGTATGATTTTATCAGTTGTGTCAACATCAGTTGGTATACGCCTTTGGAAAATTTGAAATCTGCTTGCCAGAATACCAAATCCGTTTTCAACTATTCTGCGCGCTCTGGATAAGCGGTAGTTAAAAATTTTTTGCGTCGTTGTAAGATTGGTACCACTATACGGTTTAAGTAAATACGTTTTTAATGCGAAAGCATCATCGCCCACTAAAAAACCTCCCTTTGGTAATAAATTATTTTCGAGACTGTGACGTAGTGAGCTTTGTCTGAAAATTCCTGCATCAGAGTTTCTGCCATTTGCTCCTACATTTAAATAGCGAAAACAATAATCATGGTCAACTACAGCCAGTAAAACAATACTGTTCGAACCTTTGTAGTTGAAATATTCACTTCCAGAATTTGGAGGCGCATCAATCAAAACATGTTTGCCATCGATGGCACCATGACATCCAGGAAAATTCCACCTAGTTCTGAAACCATCTTCAATTTCTTGCCATTCATTATGATCTGGTATCTGAAACAATTTTATTTTGTTAATTACAGATTCAATCGGTGTCTCAAATTCACGGTCATCAAAATGCTGAGCAACAACAAAGTGATTTACAATGCGTAGCCTCTTCTGAACAAGCAAATCGTTCACAATCTACAGTCACTGATGCCAATGCTACAAATAATACATCTACTGGCACTTCTGCTACTCCTTCACGACCAAAAAAGAGGCCTAGAGAAATTGTAAAAGCCATTAATGATTTAAAGACGATGCACGATAAAGTATTTAAAGAAGAAGAAGAAACACCATTCGACTTATTTGGTAAAAGTGTTGCAATGCAATTAAAAACAATGTCAGTGGAAAATGCGTTAAGGGCACAACAGAAAATTCAATGCATTTTAACCGACATTGGGATAACTGATTATAGGGAGAGAACAGCTTCATCAATCTCTACCTACGAGTCAGTTGCGACTCCAGCATCTACTTATTCAAGTTACGATGAAACGCTGACGGCCGGCACATATGAAGTTGGTACTGAAGATAGTAATGCTGTTTATTCTTATATTATCCAAGAACCAGAAGCATCAACAGAAATTACTGCCACGGATGATCTCATTCACTCAGCTATGCAGGCTGCTTCTGTTAGTAGTAATAGGTCTGAATAGTTTTAAGTACTTGTGTAGATACTGATTTTTATTAACAATAAACCGGAATTAAGGTAAATAGTAGTTTAATTAAATTATATAACTACATAATTAACCTATAGCAGTCCAACGCTGCACGTTCACACTCTGCTTTCAATCATCCTCTTGAATAAGTAGCGGACCCCGATCGATAGGTAAGAGTAAAAGGCTAGGGAAGATAATGATGATGATCATGTGCCATACTCATTTCACAAGTAAAACACTTACCCTCACATATAATTCTAAATAGTTTACGATGGCGTCCAGTACTTCTGGTATAAACACTGATATCGCAGATCGAGACACTCTATAAAATGCTTGCAAATATCGATAGCTTATCCCAGCTGCTAAATAACTTAATGTTACTTGCAGTTTAACCTTTGCTGGTATAGCTTCTCTCAAAATTGTATCTTGTCTTTGTATATATGGTGTTATGTTCTCCAGCAATGTCTCAAAACGTTCTACAGTCATTCTCAAAAGTGCCTTGAATTCTTTGGGATCTTCTGACTGCAATCCATTAAAAAGGCTATTAGTTGCTCCAAGGACAGTTCGCCTTAAAATCCATGTTCTGGTCCAAATTCTTCGGTCTTCATCTTCTAATAAATCCCACAATTGTTTAATAATGTCTGGTAACAGCCGGTTGAAAACCCGTTTAAATTCTTTTTTTTTGCGATCCATTGCAGAGCGTGATCAAAACTGAACTGACTCCCCACTGTAGTAAATACGTGTGAACACCCACTCGGTAACGGCGACTCTCTCGGCCGAGAGCTCATTTACTGACTCGCCACTGTACTCGTTAGGTGTAATCAACCCATGACGACCGAGCGGCGTGCGAGTGGCGCGGTGGGGGAAGGCGAGTAGCGAGTAAAAACAAAAAATGTTGAAGTAATAGCTGATTTACACAGGGTCAGTAGAAAAGTCAGTCGCAGCGCCAATGTCGGCGCCGCGACTGACTTTAACTGTTTACATGAAGTAAAGTAGTAGTGGTGCGTTTCTCACGGTGAGCACACGTGTGTGAAGTCAGTGGGAAAAATGAATTCGCGAAAACAACTGAAACGACGATTTAATTATTTGTTGAAAAATTTATCAATTTTGCTGTTGAATGAGTTAATAGAAATGGTAGAAAATGAGACAACTAAAAATAAACGACAATGGGTAAGAAAATGGATTGACGATAGAAACGAAACTGGTGGCTCTGCTTTGTTGCTGAAGCAATTGCGATTTGAAGATCCTGCGGAGTACAAACTGGCTATGAGGATGTCACCACAGAATTTTGACGAATTGCTGTCAATGATATCGAGCTCTATTCAACGACATGATACATTCATGAGAGATGCTTTACCAGCCAAAATTAAACTGGAAATAACGCTGACATTTTTGGCTTCAGGAATGTACTATCGGTTCCTTAGTCACTTTTATCGTGTCTCAAAACCAGCAATTTCTAAACTAATACCAGAAGTGTGTTGGGCAATATATACGGCACTAAAAACACATATTAAGGTAAGAAAATTTTTATTATTAAATTATTAGAAAATTAAGAAATACAACATCAAAATAGTATTAAGAATTTTCATAAGCACGCATAATCGTGTTAACAGCAGTGTTATTTTCACTTTCAGCTTCTTCGTTGATCGTGGTGTTGTAATTCAAACCTGAGGGTGTAATAATAACCTGCCTGGGGTTTACAAATGTGGGGTTCGTTGATCGATCGGAAGGATGAAATCCTAAAGAGCTGTTGCTAGTGGCAGGCTCGGCAACCTCTGGCGGGTAAAATGTTATGGTGTTGTCGCTTGATGCAGTCATTGGGTTGGGCTCCAGGGAGTAAAATCCCATGCTACTTGTGCTGCTTGTTGTAGTTGCTGCCGGACTAGGGATAATATAGTTAGGGGATGAAGAGTGTGCATTTTCTGTATACTTCTTTTGTTGTATATTAGCCAATCTAGCTTTAGATAATATTTTTTGGATCTCTTCTTGTGCAATAACAGATTGTTCTTCAGACAGTTTTTTTAGTTGAGCCGCCACATGTTTACCGAAAATATCAGCGTCAGACTCTTCTTCAGATGGTGACATTTTAACATCATTTGACACACTTTTTAAGTCCTTTATCATGGCGGCCATCTGAGATATTTTGGAGCGTTTTGATCGCGGAGGCCCAGGTTGATTGGGAGCTATCACAGAATTTCGAACTGGCGTCTGGATGGCTTGAGTTGGCGTTTCAGTAGAATTATCATTATTTTCAGTAGATCTTGATACATTTTCAGCTCCGTCACCAACACCCTCAGCTTCACCCAACTCAGCGTCATCGTTGCTGGTTCCTGAGTTATCCTGTTAATGAGAATAAAATGTTATGTTTAATAAATCATTAGTTGATGATAATACGTATTTAGGTTGTAATTATTTTTTTTTGTTTACAGATTCCAGAACGAGAGGAAGAATGGAAAATTATTGAAGGCGGTTTCAATACCAAGTGGAATTTCCCTTCGTGTTATGGAGCAATCGATGGGAAGCATATTATAATTAAAGCTCCTCCAAATAGTGGAAGTGAATTTTATAATTATAAAAAAACCAATAGTACAGTATTGTTAGCACTTGTAGACCACGACTATTGTTTTTCATATATAGACGTTGGAGCGAATGGAAACGCCTCTGATGGAGGTGTTTTCAAAAATTCCTCATTATATCGTCGGTTGGAAGATGGATTGCTTCCTACAAATGGAGTAATAGTTGGTGATGCAGCATTTCCACTGAAGAATTATTTACTAAAACCCTATCCAGGTACGCAGCTAAGTACTGCCGAGAAAGTCTTTAACTACAGGTTGTCGCGTGCAAGGCGCATAAGTGAAAATGCTTTTGGTATACTGGTTTCTAGATTCCGAGTGTTCGAAAAAGCAATTCCAACCCATGTGGACACAGTTGATGCCATTGTCTGTGCAGCCTGTGCCCTGCATAATTGGTTGCGAAAGCGTTCAAGTTCCTACATAACATCTACTTGTGTAGACAGAGAGGACAATGATGGACAAATAATAGAAGGAACATGGAGATCGGAAATAAATCCACTATCAAGCATTTCAGAACAACAAAGAGGCAACCATTCCATGACTGCTAAAGAAAAAAGAGACCTATATAGGAACTTCTTCATGAGTGCTGGACGTGTGCCATGGCAATTGGATAGAATTCATTAATTTTGTATAGGTACCTAGGATGGAAATAAAATAAATAAGTTACAATAAATACTTACCATTGTTTTCCTTTTTACAATAGCATTTTTTATAAAGCCGTCCAGTTCTTGAAACCACTTGACTTTTGGGACATATACGTCCCCACTAGCGCCAGATCTGGTGGATTTTTGTATCTTGTCGAGCTCTAAATAATATGTAGCCCTTATGGCTTTAATTTTATTTTTTACTTCAGTAGAAGTGAGCCCTTGGATTTGCATTTGTTGAGCCATATTTTGCAACGCTGTTGACCGCATTTCTTTATTGCGGTAATTTAGGGATTTAATATCCCAAAGGCACTCGTTTTCGCCATATAATTGCACCAATTTTAAGGTTTCGTCTTCGCTAAGCTTACGCGTCATTTTTATCGCCAGCGAAAAAAACGTGGTCACTCTACAACGCAGCGACAGTGACTAACCACGCACTGGCTTGTCTGTTTACACGGAGTTTATTTGGCTGGCGCGGGGGTGCGCGGGTGGCGGGGGGCGCCAACTGACTTTAAAATATTCGTGTCCGAATATTCAAGTCAGCGCTGACTTCAAGCCACTGTACTGACTTCAAATCAGTTTACACAGGGTTTTTTTCGGGTCAGCACTGACTTGCCTCGAATTTGTAGTCAGTTACTGACCCTGTGTAAATCAGCTCTAACTCGGACGCGAGCAACTGTCCCACTCGCACATGACAATACTCGATATGATGCGGTCACACGGTGCGAGTAGCTGCACCTCAGTAACTGACTCGGTCAGCTCGCATGCCAGCTCGCACTGTGTAACCTAGGCATTATTGTGAGTGACAGCTGCGTTCAGAAAATGGATGAAAAACTAATGCTCATTGTTTTATTATACTTTAAAAATAGATTTACCTTTAAAAAAAAATAATGTACGCACAGAAATACAGACGAGAGTGGGAAAATATGGACGAATTTAAAGGATGGTTAAAACCGGCAAGTGGAAACTCAAGCAAAGCGTTTTGTACTTATTGTTCGACGGAAATTTTTGCTAAATTATACGACATAAAGAAGCATGCTGAGACAAAAAAGCATAAACAGAAAGTAGACTTCAAAACAGGTACGAGAATTGAATTTAAAATTCGTTTTGTTGATAGCAGACTCGATCGATGGGAAAAATGAGTTAAACACTTTAATTTTATCAGTTTTTTCTTTCTAAAACAAAAGTATCAACCCCATTTTTTGAGAAAGAGAGAGACACAAGAAAGAGATGCAGTATTGACATAATGCACGTATAAGAAACGAATAAAGCTATTATATTTCTATCCCTCACTGCGTGCCGGTATTTACAAGAGATATCACATCTTGTGCTGTAGAAAGCAATGTAATTCTATGCTATTCGCTATCCCTTTCGGTGACACGTTTGTTGAACTTCTTGAGGTTATTTATTTTATGTATGCAGAGTCTTAGCCAAGGAGCTGATTTGCTTCTACACAATCTCTAAACTAAACTAAATTGACAGGTCTAAATCTAGTGCTATCCTTTTCCGCAAGCAATATTATGATAGGGATAGCAATAGATTTAGACATTATCATTTTAGTTTAGTTTAGAGATTGTGCACAACGGAATTAGCCACAGATCAGTATCTATTGCCCTAAAGTAAATTAAATCCAGTTAAGAAGATAAACTAAATTTTAGTCTGGCTAACGAAAGCTTGACCTGAGAAAACGCGGATACTGATACGATGTGTCTGCCATTCGTTGCAGTTAGCGGTGACTCATGCATCCGAAAATACCCTTGCAAGAAATATCGAGTTTTTAGTTTTTAATGTTTTAGTTACCTGAATCGGCTCTTGTGTCTGCCATGCAAAAAGCTGGACATAACATCTGGAAATGGCCCTCCAAGCCTGATATAATTTGGTACGACAACTCAAAGATAATTCTGTCAATAAACGAACCAGTTCTGCTGATATCAAAAAGAGGTTTACACAGAATTACCGAATTGGTAGAGTTAGAATAATTTATTTCTACCAAACGTAATTTCATTTATTTCTATGGCAACACATATGTTTTTGTTATTTTTATAGGGCACTGGTTGCACAGCTTTTGATTAGCTATAGGTGACATTGTGCCATTCCTACTATTTAAAGAGATATAAAGAGAAATGTAGCGTGGCACATTTTCATCCCACTCAAGCAGGTGAGAATGTGCAAGCAATATTATGTTTTCTTAGGCTAAGTATTAATGTTTCTTAAGTTTTCTTTCTAAAAACTAATAAATAAAACTATGACAAATATGGTTTAATTTATTAATACTGAAATACCTCTCAATTTTTTTGTTAAAATGAAAAAATCTTCCAAATGTGGCACATAGTCACCCCGAACGACGGTATTAATAGTTTATAAAAAATGAGGTATGTATTGTAATGCTATTTAGTTACAAATTATGTTGAAATTTAACATGAGTGTCTAACAAGAATACCTTTCGTAATACATACAGCACCAGTGAAAGAGCATCACATCCTTCTCGGGCTCAAATTGAGTCTCTTTTGGAGTACCTTCAGAGAAACCCAAGCCTTGCAAAGGGTTTCTCTAAAGTGCCTAGTGCAAGGGACGCAACCAGAAGATCTTGGGAGGCACTGGCACTCCAACTTAACAGCCTGGGAGGATGTGTGAAAACATCAAAACAGTGGATCAAGGTTGTTCATCAACTAATAATAATAATTAATTGGTATAAGTTAAGTGCATACCTACCTAATATGCTTATTATTATGCTCCTATAATAATATAACAGATTTAGACATAGATATTTTTGATCATAGATTTAATAACTTTGCTAGAAAAGTAGTTAAGATAATTAAGTAAAATAATAGAATATTGGTGCTCACATTGTTATTTCATCGAATTCTTAGGTTATTATTTAGATCGAGTATTAAGTGTTTATATTAAATTCACTTTATTAATATTAAGTAATAACTAAGCGTGCCTTAAAAACCATGGTCATGTTGTGCGACCATATAGGATTGCAATAAGGTCAAAATGTAGCAATTTAAGAATTAGGTTAAAGTTATTATTGTAATCTGTTTTGGTCGTCAATAAATAAATAAATAAATAAAAATTAAAATTGTTTTAGTAATGGGCAGATCGTGCTAGAAATAAGACTGGTGGTGGAGCTTAATGAGGTAGAAGAAAAAATATTAACACTCATGCGCGGAGAAAGCTTCGCTACTGGTGACACACATTTACAAATTAACCCATTTGAAGTATGTTCTATTTTATTACATAGGTGATTCTAATTTGGTAAGCTTTAAACTGTGTATACTTTAATTATTGTATAACTATAACAACTTCAGACAAATGCAAGCACAAGCCAAGCAGTGGAGCAAGCTCCTGGAGATCAGAGCATCTCATTGTTGGGATCCCAATTGCTTGAAATTGATGCTCTACCTCAAACAGAAGTAAGTCAATGTACCTGTATTTGTTAATATGTACCTAAAAAAGTATAGGATTTTGTTTAAAAAACTTGGTTGTGCTTAATGTGCTCTGATTAAGATTAAATTAAGCCGTTGGTGGGAGTTGGACCGCCGCAATTCGTTGCTGATCGAAAGGGTAGTCAATCATGCGCATGAAAGGGATACGGCTACGACAGAGCGATTTATGGCAATAGAAGAACGCCGGATTGAGGTGGACCGCCGCAATTCGTTGCTGATTGAAAGGGTAGTCAATCATGCGCATGAAAAGGATACGGCTACGACAGAGCGATTTATGGCAATAGAAGAACGCCGGATTGAGGTGGACCGCCGCAATTCGTTGCTGATTGAAAGGGTAGTCAATCATGCGCATGAAAGGGATACGGCTACGACAGAGCGATTTATGGCAATAGAAGAACGCCGGATTGAGGTGGACCGCCGCAATTCGTTGCTGATCGAAAGGGTAGTCAATCATGCGCATGAAAGGGATACGGCTACGACAGAGCGATTTATGGCAATAGAAGAACGCCGGATTGAGGTGGACCGCCGCAATTCGTTGCTGATTGAAAGGGTAGTCAATCATGCGCATGAAAGGGATACGGCTACGACAGAGCGATTTATGGCAATAGAAGAACGCCGGATTGAGGTGGACCGCCGCAATTCGTTGCTGATTGAAAGGGTAGTCAATCATGCGCATGAAAGGGATACGGCTACGACAGAGCGATTTATGGCAATAGAAGAACGCCGGATTGAGGTGGACCGCCGCAATTCGTTGCTGATTGAAAGGGTAGTCAATCATGCGCATGAAAGGGATACGGCTACGACAGAGCGATTTATGGCAATAGAAGAACGCCGGATTGAGGTGGACCGCCGCAATTCGTTGCTGATTGAAAGGGTAGTCAATCATGCGCATGAAAGGGATACGGCTACGACAGAGCGATTTATGGCAATAGAAGAACGCCGGATTGAGGTGGACCGCCGCAATTCGTTGCTGATTGAAAGGGTAGTCAATCATGCGCATGAAAAGGATACGGCTACGACAGAGCGATTTATGGCAATAGAAGAACGCCGGATTGAGGTGGACCGCCGCAATTCGTTGCTGATTGAAAGGGTAGTCAATCATGCGCATGAAAGGGATACGGCTACGACAGAGCGATTTATGGCAATAGAAGAACGCCGGATTGAGGTGGACCGCCGCAATTCGTTGCTGATTGAAAGGGTAGTCAATCAGGCGCATGAAAGGGATACGGCTACGACAGAGCGATTTATGGCAATAGAAGAACGCCGGATTGAGGTGGACCGCCGCAATTCGTTGCTGATTGAAAGGGTAGTCAATCATGCGCATGAAAGGGATACGGCTACGACAGAGCGATTTATGGCAATAGAGGAACGCCGGATTGAGGTGGACCGCCGCAATTCGTTGCTGATTGAAAGGGTAGTCAATCATGCGCATGAAAGGGATACGGCTACGACAGAGCGATTTATGGCAATAGAAGAACGCCGGATTGAGGTGGACCGCCGCAATTCGTTGCTGATTGAAAGGGTAGTCAATCATGCGCATGAAAGGGATACGGCTACGACAGAGCGATTTATGGCAATAGAAGAACGCCGGATTGAGGTGGACCGCCGCAATTCGTTGCTGATTGAAAGGGTAGTCAATCATGCGCATGAAAGGGATACGGCTACGACAGAGCGATTTATGGCAATAGAAGAACGCCGGATTGAGGTGGACCGCCGCAATTCGTTGCTGATTGAAAGGGTAGTCAATCATGCGCATGAAAGGGATACGGCTACGACAGAGCGATTTATGGCAATAGAAGAACGCCGGATTGAGGTGGACCGCCGCAATTCGTTGCTGATTGAAAGGGTAGTCAATCATGCGCATGAAAGGGATACGGCTACGACAGAGCGATTTATGGCAATAGAAGAACGCCGGATTGAGGTGGACCGCCGCAATTCGTTGCTGATTGAAAGGGTAGTCAATCAGGCGCATGAAAGGGATACGGCTACGACAGAGCGATTTATGGCAATAGAAGAACGCCGGATTGAGGTGGACCGCCGCAATTCGTTGCTGATTGAAAGGGTAGTCAATCATGCGCATGAAAGGGATACGGCTACGACAGAGCGATTTATGGCAATAGAGGAACGCCGGATTGAGGTGGACCGCCGCAATTCGTTGCTGATTGAAAGGGTAGTCAATCATGCGCATGAAAGGGATACGGCTACGACAGAGCGATTTATGGCAATAGAAGAACGCCGGATTGAGGTGGACCGCCGCAATTCGTTGCTGATTGAAAGGGTAGTCAATCATGCGCATGAAAGGGATACGGCTACGACAGAGCGATTTATGGCAATAGAAGAACGCCGGATTGAGGTGGACCGCCGCAATTCGTTGCTGATTGAAAGGGTAGTCAATCATGCGCATGAAAGGGATACGGCTACGACAGAGCGATTTATGGCAATAGAAGAACGCCGGATTGAGGTGGACCGCCGCAATTCGTTGGCATTGCAGGCGATCGGGGAGGTAGTTCAGTCAATATGTAAGGAATAATTAGATGCCCTCCGAAAAAAGACCTACCGTAATTTGACATAATGTATCGTTAGGGGGGCATGTCAAGAGGTCACAGGAAAAATAAAAAGGTCGCGCTGATTGCTGATTTTGAGAAATTCAAAAATGAATAAAAAAAAATTGAAATGCTTTTTTCTTGGAAACTATTGGTTTTAGGAAAAAGTTTTTTAAATAAAAAATGTAGAGGGCATTGCGAACTACATTTTTTTGTCATTGGAGTGACGTCATCCGACTTGAAATACAAAAAGTAGAGGGCGCTAATGGATCAAAAAAGTGTTTCAATGCTATTTTCGATAGGAAAAAATGATTTTTTTATGATAATGTAAATTGGAAAGCTGTTTGTCACAAAATTAACTACAACTTTTATTTAAACAAAATTTTTATAAGACTTACCGTTTTCGAGCTGGAACTTGTCGAAGTGTACAAATTGTACATTATGTACCGTGCCGTTGCACAGTTCTCATGCCATTCAGTTTTTATCTTTTTTTTAATTCAAATGAAATAGCAGTAATTGTTTTCTTACTTTTTTATCAAAAAAATTTAACTTTTGTTTAACAAAAATTTGAACTTAGGTGAATTTATCTATGTTTTGCATCTCACAAGGAGTCCTCCATTTACGACTCTGCTACAATCATCGGAGAAGACATCGACCTTCTAGTTTTGCTCGTCGCGTTACACAAAGAAGGACAAGACAATGTGTACTTCAAAAAACCGCAACATGGAACCACTCCCGAACGCGTCTACTCGACCAAATCCTTCAACTATCCGGACTTAATTCCTTATTTACTTTTCATTCATGCCTTCAATGGTTGTGATACGACTTCTGCTCCATTTTCGCAAGGAAAACACAAATTCATCACAGTTCTTCAGAATAACAAGGTTCTACAAACTTCTGTAAACACACCATTTAGCAGCACTAACTTGATCGAAGCTGCAGGACAAGAGATGTTTACAGCTGTATACAGTGATGCCAAATCCAGAAAGTCAGGTTGTACAACTTCAGAAAATTCAACTACCACACCTGCAGATGTTGGAAGCAAAGCAGAAGAACTTGCTTTACTTCGCTTCCACAAATTTACTCAGTCTATGACAAAAACAAAAGTGAATTTGAGTGCTCTACCACCTTCGGTTGATGCAGCAAACTATCACAGCCGTCGAGTTTACCTTCAAGTCCAAGCGTGGTGGGGCAACGATCATGAACCTTAAAATTGGGGATGGAAGGAAACTTCTCAAGGACTGGTTCCAATAAGGACAGTGAAGGACCCAGCACCAGATGAACTTATGAAGCTCATTTCCTGTAGTTGTGATACGAGCAATTGTGGAAAAGCTTGTGGATGTAGGAAGGCGGGACTCCACTGCTCCATTGCTTGTAAACACTGCAGCGGGGAAAGTTGTAGTAACACACCCCAAATCGAAGAAGATGAAATTTTTTTCGACGATGATGATTTGGATTTTCCTTCTCAAGTCGTTCACTGGAATCCGCACAGAATCAGCACCAAGGATGACCACAGAGCAGTAACAGACGCAGAATCAGTGAGTGAAACATCGACCAAACAAATAAGAAGTGACTCCCCAGACCAACAACCAAGGAGAAAGAGGATTCGACGTACGACAAAATAATGAGCAACGTTGCTATGATTATAATAAAATGAAATACTGAAATAAAATGTACAGTTACTTTTATTGCTTCCATAACCTCCAATGATCTATAACTTAGCTAAAAACTTCACTTGAGATTATATGAAATTTATTTTATTTAAGAGGGCTCTCTCCGTCACTCGTTTCCACTCGTTTCATACAATCGTAGTTCCAATTTCATTTGAATATTAAGCAACCTAAGTCCATGAAATTTTGTAGACATATTCTAGAACTTAATATCTATGTCTGTGGTTTTCCAGATTTCTGTTAAAATATTCGGTTTCAAAGTTACGCGGTCTTAAAATTTTCATACAAATCTTGGAGCCCCTGTAATTTTAAAACTGCATATTTTTAGAAAAATCTAAAACACCACAGACACAGATATTAGTTTCTAGAATATGTCTGCAAAAGGAGATCATTCTAGCTCCATACATTTTTGGGCCTTTTCTGAAAGTGCCGGCCAACGAAAAAAAATGGTACGGATCGTTAGAACTAGCCATTTGGAGTAATAGTTAATATGGCAGAAAAGTTGTAGGATTGCTCTGAACCAAGTTATACAAGGTCGAAGATTCGTCATTTTCATACATTTTATTGATTTCTAAAAGTGCTTGGAAACACAAAATAATGTTAGATATTGTTAGAACTAATGATTTGAAGCAATTTTCATTATGACCCGAAGGCTGTGGGGCCATTATACATATGTCGTGTTATACAAGATATACAAAAAATTAATATACTTTGTATAATTAATTGCAACCGATTTTATGATTTTGTTACTGTTCTGATTGTTTTATACGAATTTGAATACACGTACAATTATTTTGACTCCCACGAAGTGCTGGATCAGCTGCAATGTGGACAAAATTCGTTTATACATACCTGGATTGTATGCGGCCTGGTATACTTTTTGCAATTCACGAAGTCGAGTGAGCTTTACTCGTGGTTGAACGTGTATATGTACATTGCTGTAGTGTGCGTGTCTGACGGAGCGGTCAGTTGCGACCGAGCCGTCGCCACGGTCACTTGTGCTTGTTGTTTCCACGACGCTTATTACCACGAAGTACTGTCAGCATGTCAAAACGCAAAGTTGTTCATAGCGAGGTAAGGCATTTTTTATTTTGAATCGTTTTTTGATGAATTTTGAAATAGTTAATTTATATTTTGATCTGTCAGAAATAATAGACAGTAGAAGCCATTTTTCAAGAAAAGGTTTTTTGGCATGCAATAATTTTATAAGTGTTTTGGATATTTAATCGTATGTTTTATTATTTGTAGGGACGAGCAATTATCGCTAAAGTCTTTCACTTTCTTCAAGAAGAGTATAATTTTATGAAAGTGAATAACAGTGACAAATGTGATTTAAGTCCTTTGGCTAATGTACTTAAACGTACTGCGGAAGCAACTGGCGTCTCTGAGCGCACTGTAACTAGAATATTGAAAGAAGAAAAGGAGTTGCCGTCACCTTCCTCCAAGTTCACTTCACCCATGAAAAAACGACGTAAGAGAGACAGCAAATTCATGTTGGACAATATGCATAGAGAAGTAATTCGAACTACTATACAAAATTTTCACATTTCACACAAACAAGTACCAACTTTAGCAAAACTTCAGTCAGTTTTGAGAGAAAAAATTGGTTTTGACGGATGTTTGAGCACTTTACGCTCTTTGCTCATAGAAATGGGCTACAAATGGAAAAAAATTGATAACAACCGCAAATCATTACAAGAAAGGCACGAAATACAATTATGGCGTTTTAATTTTTTGAAAAAAATTAATCAATATCGTTCAGAAGGCCGTCATATCGTATATACCGATGAAACGTATGTGCTTACTTCTCATGTACGACAAAACACCTGGTGTCTAAAAAGCAAAGATCCAACAAAAAAAGACACGTCTTTTTCAAAGAAGTTGAGTACGGGCAGCCGTTTCATTATAGTACATGCAGGCAACAGTAGTGGTTTTATTAAAGATGCTTCTTTAGTATACAAAGCGGCATCCACAACTGGAGATTATCACTCCAACATGAATTTTGACAATTATGTCAAGTGGCTTAATGAAAAGCTTCTGCCAAATATTCCAGAAAAGTCAGTTATTGTGATGGATAACGCATCTTATCACAACACCCGAAGCAGTAAAATACCTACATCAAATTCTTGTAAGAGTGACATGAAAAAGTGGCTGATGGAAAACAATATTCCGTTTGATGAACGGTCGCGCAATATAGAACTGTATGATTTAATTAAAAAAAATAAAGAGCGTTTTGTAACGTATAAAATTGACGAGATAATAAAAAGCAAGGGTTGCGAAATATTGCGATTGCCTCCCTATCATCCCGAGTTAAACGCGATAGAAACCCAAGTAACAAAAAGTGGTCTTGTAGTGGTTCCGGAGCCAGGTCTATAACAGGCTAGTAAAAGTTTATAACCACAGAAAAGGGCCCATTTTATACGCGTACTTTTGCTAATAAAACACTCATAGTAGACTTGGCGAGCACCACTTAGATCAATAATACACTTATAGTTGGACTACGCAGAACTATTTGCTCCTGCGAAGCCAGCTATGAGCATCTAACAGAACCAGCCACCACGACTTAAGCCCATAATACACTTATAGTTAGACTCCGGAGAACCATTTGCTCCCGCGAAGCTCACTATTAGCATTTAATAGAACCAGACAGGCGTGTAACGTACTCCGCGCTTCTATTACTAGCTACTTCAAACATTTGTGAATTGTTATTGTGTTATGTTGTGCGGTCGTGGAGAAAAATAAAAAAAATAAAAGGTAAGTTCATCTATTATATATAAAATATATTAATAAGTATTTCGCACGAAATATTATACGTGCATACGTGTGTGCACGGCAAACGCGTAAGTATTTTCGGTGAAGTATATTGTGTTTTACATCTCAATTTTTGTTCGCCTTTTGAACACGGCGTATTTACAAAGTTGTGTTTAAAAATAATATTAGTCCTAACAGCATTGTCGCGCCATATTGTGACGAATTAGAGTTCCGCACACAAATGTCTTAAATGCTTGCTAAACTAAGAGTTTATTATTTTTATGTTTTAGTTGTGACTTGGATCGAACTACTATGGTCATATTTCTAGACGTAGACCGTTTTTTGACTAAAAATGATATCCGAGCCTTAAAAACTGCGAGATGGCCTTGGATTGAAACTCATTTCTTGTTATCTCGCAATTGCCATGGTTGTGGCAAGAGAGTTTCAACATATTCTGGAGAAAGGCCAGTTCATATTGTTTTGAAGGAAGAACACATAAAATTATTGTTAAACGAAAAAAATTTTTGGTGTGAAAATTGCAACTTCGCCGTTTATGACCATTTCACTAGTGACGAATGTGAACTAGGTAATTAATTTTATTACTTCATTTCATAAATATTTTTTAAAGATTGTAATTGCTGCTTGGTGGAAATCATCCGTAAATATACTAGATAAGTATTTCTAGGGTTTAACCTGTGGTATAACTGCGGGGAATCCCTGTGTTATGTAGGTAATGTTTGAACTGAAGTTAGCCGCGCGCGCGGGATAGCTGGCGCGGCGCTCGCTCGCCAGTCGCATGCCGCGTGCGTGTCTGTTCTTGTTCAGTAAGCTCTTAGTTAGCTGTGCTAATGTGATGACGGCGGACGTGCGTGAATAATATTGAGCAATAATTTTTCGTTTACATCACAAAGGTTGATGTTATGCACTGCTTACTTAACCTGTTCATCTGACGCCCACTAGCACCAAAGATAAACCACCGGCGCCGGTTAACCGAACTTTGACAACATCATACCATAGGAACATATTTTGGGATAAGTATTGGTGCAGGTGGGAACTAAGGACTAAAATTTCAATTGTTCTTGCATCTTGACTCATGACGCCTTGCGTACCTGAACCGGTGCTTTTCTTAGTGCTTACGTTCGTCCCTAATATTCTACCTACAGTAGAACTCCAATTATCCGAACTCCGACTATCCGAATCGCCGATTATCCGAATCACAAAAAATTGTCCAAAAAAAGTCTAAGTGCGCTATTATTCTTCCCCCCGCGAAGCCAGTGTTTGCGCGTCAAGTCTTGACTTGACTTGTCTTAACTTGCCGTTGTGCCTACACTGACTTCCCCCCGCGAGGTCGGTGTAGGCACGGCGGCAAGTTAAGACAAGTTCCGGCGCATTGCAGTCACGGCGCACCTGTCATTGTTTGTTTTGATTAGCCAGTGTGCTATTGACCTTGCTCCAGGACGCTACTCTTTCGCTACGGCTTACTTTTGTTTGTGCGTGTACAATACTGTATTGTTTTTATACCATGGCTTCGAAAAGAAAACGTGTTGTGCTATCGTTAGCGGACAAACTGAAAATTATAGAGCAACTCGATAAAGGTGTAACGGGTAAGAAGTTGTCTGAGATTTATGATGTTGGACAAGCAACAATTTCTGACATTAAAAACAGTAAGTCAACACTTTTAAACTTTGTTTCGGTGCTTGAAAATGAAGATGGAAGTTCCTCCAGGAAAACAATGAAGTCAGCAACCAACAAAAATTTGGAAGATGCCGTGTTTAAATGGTTTTTGCAGCAACGTTCTATGGGAAATCCGATTTCAGGTCCAATCCTTTGTGAAAAAGCCAAAATCTTAGCAGAAAAGCTTGGTTATTCATCTTTTAAGGCTAGTAACGGCTGGCTAAGGAATTTTAAATTCAGGCATGGTGTACGCGAGTTAGATTTGGCTGGTGAGAAGCTTTCAGCAGACTCTGCAGCTGCTGAAAATTTTATTGAAAAATTTAAAACTGCATCAGAATCCTATGATCCGGAGTTTGTTTATAATGCCGATGAAACTGGCCTTGTTTGGAAAGCATTACCAAAAACCACTTTGGCTTCTAAAAGGGAATCTAGTGCCCCTGGACATAAGGTCAGTAAAGAACGTGTTACAGTGCTTAACTGTGCCAACTCCACTGGAAATCATAAACTGCCACTTCTTTTGATAGGAAAGTCAAGAAATCCAAGAGCATTTAAAAACGTAAAAAAACTTCCACTCTTCTACAAAAGTCAACCCAAGGCCTGGATGACTGCAGCTTTGTTTACCGAATGGTATGATGAAGTGTTTATTCCTGAAGTGAAAAAGCACCAAAAATCGGTGGGAAAAGAAGGCAGTAAGGTGCTTTTAATTGTTGATAACGCACCCACTCATCCTACAGCAGAACTGTTGGAAAGAGAGAATGGGCAGTTTAAAACGACGTTTTTGCCTCCCAATGTTACAAGTTTGCTGCAACCCATGGACCAGTCTGTTATTGAAACAATGAAGCGCCATTACAGAAGGCAACTGCTGAGAAAACTGCTGATCGAAGGTGCTGAAGATGAAGAATTGGTTTTGGCAAATCATAGCAAAATAAATTTAAAGGACTGCTGTTACATGGTAGCGGAAGCTTGGAGTTTGGTTACGGCAGTGACGCTAAGACGTGCGTGGAATAAACTGAAAGGCCTACCGTCTGAGAAGAACAAAAAAAAAGAATCTGAAGAAAATGAGAAACAAGAATATGGAGAGGATGATGATGATGAAGATGCGTTGTCACTAGAGGAAATAAGAAAAATGATTGTAAAAATTCCTGGTTGTACAGAAGTAAGTGCTGAAGATGTAGGAGAGTGGATGGCTTGTGACACGTCTGACCCTGGTTTTCAAATTCTCAATGACGGTGAAATTGTTGTAAGTGTGAGAGAAGATGTTGAAGTGGAAGAAGAACTTTCTGCTGATGTTGAAGTAGACGCTGGACCATCAGCTAGTGAAGCATTTGCCGGCCTCGAGACTGCTTTGAAGTGGATGGAGCGTCAGCCCGAGTGTGACCACTTGCAACTGCTTACCGTCAAGCGAATGCGTGACCTGGCTGCCCGAAAACGGTTGAAGACCGCAAAACAGCTTACATTAACGGAGATGTTTAAAAAACAATGATTTTTATTTCTAAACTTGTACATAAGTACATTTTATTTATATTTAAAACATGTGAAAATTTCATGTTTCTTTCATTTAATTCAATAAAAAAATAGTGCAATATCAAAACGTAGCTTTTATTCTCTCCAATGGCAATTTTTTTTAAAAAAATCCGATTATCCGAATATTTGATTATCCGAATGGGTCCCGGTCCCCATTAATTCGGATAATTGGAGTTCTACTGTATATCGTTTAAGCAAAATTGTATTACGTGCAAATTAACTTGTGTGCGTTTCACAAGTGAGCTCTCTTTTCGTTATGTTGGCAGCATGCGAAATTGTTCGAAAATAATCCGTAGGCTCATGTAATAAGGACGTTCATTAAAGAATGGGCATAAGGACGTCCTTATTGCATCTCCATACAGATTATTTTTGGACAATTCGCAATGCTGCCAATATAACGGAGCTCTATGTAAACTATTGCATCTGTCTCCGTAAGTTCGTTCGGTTTGTTTCTTATGGTTTGATGTATTATAAAATGTATTTATAGTTACATGTATTTTTTTACAGATTCCTGCCATGCCTTTCTCAGTAGTGCAAACAATTTAAAAAGGCGAATTAAGATTAACGGCCGTACCAGATCTGTGGGTGCATAATAAATTACTTTTTTGGCCAAAGAAGTCAGCAGATAAATTAAGGAGGCAGGAAAATAGTTCACCTGATGCTTCTTGGGAAATCATGTCATGTGATGTAAAAAGAAAAAATCTTAAAACATTTCAAGAGGCACAGGATGAAATTGATACAATGAGTGACAAATCAGATACTGAAACTGACGAAGGAGATACGAACCGTCGATCATTACGCAAGGAAAAATATCCCTTGCCAGATAAATCTTTCAACGAATTGGCGAAGACTTTAACAGATGTAAGTATCATCCATCATCCAAGTTACCAGTTCCTATACCAGTTCTAGAACCACTAGATGCCACGTTTGACACATATTGCGAGGGTTATTAGGTATTATATGATAGAACAATAAAATTTATAAATTTATATGTATCACCCATTATTGGTGAGAGGTGGTCAGCCTTTCGCCTATTATACAGCAGTACCCTTATATCCCACTTACAGACTCAATCATCTTGGTGAAAGAATTGTGTATCCTGCGTTGGTGGACCTTAAAGTAAATAAATAAATAAATAAAAATGTTATAATCATATTTTTTTTCAGAATCATAATCAAATGCTAAGTACCACAACACCAGTCACTCAAGTAGCCCAGAAATCCCAAGAAGACACAAATTGCTGTTTTGTGCCCCAAGACCAGATTGTTGGTACAGTCGAGGGCAATATTCCTGTCACAATTCCGGAATCGAATTTCCTCTTTTATACACATACAGAACCGGAAATTTCAACACCAACTAACGAGATTGAAGCTATTAAGGAGAGCATAGCAACCATTATAGCCAATCAAAATTCCTTACATGAAATCCAAACTAATATGTGTGTAAAGATCTCAGAAATACAAACAGAGCTAAGATCATTCATAAAAATGAGCGTATCACAAAAAAGAGTTGACGAAGAGCCAACTCTAATAAAAAATATCAAAGACCTTGAGGAATTTGAAAAAAATCTATCAAATAGAACATTCAAAGATAACATGTTGATGAAATTTGTCGGTGTGTGTTCTAAAGGTTTGGGCAAAGGCGGCGTAAATGCCTACCACTTGGTCGATTCTTTGTTTGAAAGAAATTTTCTTAAGCAATGTACGTGGACTGGCTTTTCCAAGAAAGAAGCAGTAAAAATATGTTTTAAAGCGTTTACGAGAACGATTTCTCTTTTTTTTGATATTATCCACGCAACAGATGAAAGTTTTACAAAAGTGGACTGCGATAAATTTTTTAAAACTATTTTGAAAAATGCTCATAAACGCAGCGAAAGCAATCAGAGGATGTCGGCTCCAAAAGTTAGAGTAATAAAGAGAAAAAGGACAGCAAAAACTCTTCCAATAGATGTGCCGATTGAGAATGTTAACGGAGAGGGCTCCGGTCAAAACAGCGTCGAGACTCCCGATTTAAACAATGAAGAGAGATCTGACCAAAATGATGTTGAGATTTTCTATCAAAGTGATGAAGAGAGGCCTGATAAAACGACGAAGGGATGTCCGACTAATTGAGTACGTAGTTAATGTTTTCATATAATGTTTACACACCTACATTTGGTAACTCGATTCATTTTTTGTCGCTGATTTTTGAATAATCCTAGATTAGGTGGGAATAATTAATTATTGATGGTGATATTACTTAACAAGAGGTTAAGTTTTCATAGTTGTTATTTCTAAGTTTATTTTAAAGTTCCTTTGGTAGCTAAGACTTGTTGGTTGAATAAAAGAGCACCTATTTAACTAAACGTGAAAAAAGTGATTTTTGATGTACCTATATAACAAAATTTTGTATTGTAGTACTTATACCTAAAATTAAAAAGCAAACAAGCTATGTAGAAAATAGTAGTACCAATAGTAAAAGCTGTTTGTATTGATGAATGCTATCATCTGCTTATGGGATCAAAACCTTCGAAACGGGTTGGAAGATTTTTGTGTGGAGCCTGAGGGGTTGCGTCCCACCTACAACTTTTCTTGTGAAAAGTCGTAGCCATTGATGGAACTTCCATAAATCGATAGATTGTTTCAATACGAATCGAAACTGAAGAGTGATAAAATCTCTTAAAGTGTCACATTTCCGAGATACAGGCCATCAAACGTTCTAATATTGGAGTTTTGAAACTTTTGACAGCCTTTACCTTGGAAATGTGAGATTTTATCACTCTTTAGTTTCAATTTGTATTAAAGCGAACTATCGAGTTATGGAAGTTCCATCAATGGCTGCGACTTTTCACAAAAAAGTTGTAGGTAGGCCGGGCCCAACCTAGGCCAAATGCTGTTTTTACCATAGTTTTGTATATTTTTTTTAATTTGTTGGAATTGTGAGTTTTGTTCATTAATTTTTAAGCACATAATTTTTTAATGTTAAATTTTTTAACTTTTTTTGTTTAACCTACAACTATAGAGTATTTCGTTAGCATAACTTAGTAATCTGACGAATTTTGGCTATTAATTTTAAAGTCACGTTTGGTTAGTCAAAAATTATATTTATTTTTATCTATATGTAAGCATAAATAAAGGAAAGGAAGTATTTGATACACAAGATACTGAAGGACTTGTAATTGTGATAAATGATTGTGACTGTTTCTTGTCAATATGCTAAAGGAAAGGAACGTGATTACCTCATTGATTATACCTTTTAAGATTGATTTTGGTCTCGCTTTAAGATTATTGTAATAAAAAAAATTGTTATTGAAATAATAAAACTTTAATTTTGATTATTACAGACTTTTATTATGTTCACTTACAGAGTATGTAACAAAGGTATGAAAAACATTTTCCTACCATACAAAATACTCACCATTTTACACTTAATAATTGAAATTTTGAAAATATCGGCCTCTCTGTTGCGATGTAATTCATCATTATCACACTGATAAATGTTTAAAAAAGAAGATTTTAGTGGCTTTTCAAATGCATCTTGAGTTTGTTGCACAACAAAACCACGTATTTCTATATCTTGCTCCTGGGTCTGACTATTGTTTTTAATATAAAATGATATGAATTCAACCAAGTGATTATCATTAGTGAGAAACCATTTGTCTTGTTTCTTTTTTGATAATGTAAATGAATTTAAACATAAAACATTTTTCTTTATAACTGGACATTTGTTGTTCTCTGTTGTTAGACTATTTAACTCAACTAAATCCCTTTCAATGATTCTCCTTGCAATTTGACGTAGTGGCTTTTTTCCATGTCTTACCATATGCTTCAAATGTTGAAGTTTATTTTCGAATTCGTAGGCATTAAAATTTTGCAGAGTCCCGAATTTTTTAACCTCGTCAACTAAATGTGAGAGATTGTGAATGTTACTTGTCACATAGTCTTTACCGTATATTCTTTTGAACTGTTCTGTAAAATGTGCCAACATTTCTTCAGCAATCTGAAGGAATTTAAAATGTTTTTCGATCGAACAGATTGTGATAGCACAAAAGAAATGCATGAAATGTGTATAAGCTTCTTCTTTTAAGACCTCCTTAAGAATCACCAAGCTAAGGTAGTAAAGAAAACTACGAAACTCTGAACCTTTCCAGTGTTTTAAAATGTCCAGTGATCTAACTGACCGATGTATTTCTGTAGGCATTTCACAATCATTTAAGAAATTGTCAACTTTAGCTATATCGCTAGCACTCCATTTAGTTAGATAAATACCAAAATTGCCATCACGCCATCCTATTAGTAATCTTTTCATAAGCCCCAGGTCAATGAGATGCAGCGAATCTGACACCGGAAAATCTTCAATCATATCAATGTTGAGTTTGAGTAACGGCGAGTCTAACTTGTGGTGTTGCCCGTATTTCTTTTTACGAAAGTCTTGGTCATTCCTTTTGGGGCAATTAAACTGGGGAAATGTCACAGTATTTGATTTGTGAGAGTATTCCCCGACCACCGTGCATTTAAGGCATCCATGTTTACTATTAAAGTTCGATACACCTGAAACAATTATATTGTTTTTAATTAGCTGAATTAGTTAATTAGCTGATAGTTTGAATGAATGAATGAATGAATGAATGAATGAATATACTTTTATTGCACACCACACAAATTATAAGAACAGACAAAAAGAGCTTAATAACTAGTATCTACTATATGTTTCTATACTATGTAATTAGTGAAATAAAAACCTTTTATCATAGCTCTTGCAGGTGAATCGCAAATGAATGCTCCTAATTTGACATGTATTATTTTTTCTCTTTGTGATTTGTCTGTTATTTTAAGTCCCTCTTGAAGTTGCTGCATTTCTGTTACAAAAGGTCCCAAAAAAGTGTCAAGATCTTTAGGCTTTCCATCACCAGCATAGATACCTATGAAAAAAGCAAACATTGTCATCTAAGATTTTCATTATTTTGTCTACGAAGCTGACGTAACAGGTACTTACCTACGACAAAAGGCGGCAGTGGAATTTCAGATACTGAACATAAAATGGGCCAAAACTGGTACTTAGAACTTTTAAACACTGGAAGGCCGTCAATGTTTATTTTTAAAGAAATTTTATCAGGTGGGACAGAGAGCTCTTCAACAATATTTTTTAAACATTTTTTCAGACCATTATGCCAATATTCCCCTGGAGCTGAACAAATAATATCCACATTTGCCTTGTTTGTTTGTAGAAGAGTTCGTGCGTCATTAGGGAGGATATTTTTCAACTTTATATTTAAAATTTTTAATAATGAATTTAACGCCACATGTGGAATATTGTGTTCTACTGCCCATTTACTAAGGTTACTACGTAGTTTATTATTCTCCTCGTATGTTGAATAGCAGTCATCTTCATCTTCCTGCTCAGAATCAGAGTTGTCACAAATATATTCCTCGTCATCGTCCGAGTCTAAATCACTTGTTGTGGGTAAAACCTTGTTTTGTACCGAAACGCCACTACTAACTCCTGGACTAATATCTTGAAAATTATTATTTCGTCCGGAACCCTCACCATCTTCTACAGAACGTTCTTGGCTCGATGTAAATCTAGTACTCGGCACACTTATCATTTGTTGGTATGTTTTCTGCACTTTCCTTTTATATGAACCGCTTTTTTTTAACCGCTTCCATATGTTTATATCCATTTTTATAATAATTTAATAAAAACCCAATGACTCAAAAGAAATCAAAATGGCCGTGAAGATGCGATAAACATTAAAAGCAATTGTCTTCTTAAATGGACTTCACGAAGATATCTTTGGACACTAATAGTTTTACAAGAAACCTTTACATAGAAATTAAGACTATAACAGCATTCGAGAGTCCACAATAATACCACGTACGTTCTTAGAGGAAACCATTGTAGAATTCACTTATAATTGGCACGTAAAGTTGACTTATAAACCCCTACAAGGTCAAGTAACAAATGCAAATGGTTCTAAGTGTATTTAGTTCTATAAATTACTATTACTGGCTTAAGACACTTATAGCGGATTTATAATTACTTCTTGTAGACAATTATAAGTGTAACTTACTGGAGCAAGTTTTCTCAAGTGTATTTACACCTATACAACACTTTTATAGGCCTTCTTAGCCTTTACTGCGCCTATAATTTCGTTCTATACATGACTATAAGTCAACTTATAGGAACAGGTGTACTATAAACCTAAACGAACTCCGTGTAACCTGTTATAAGCTTGGTAGTAAAACCTGGAACCACTAAGAGAGAGGTACTAGTGCTGTGAGCCTGTAAACTGTGCACTACAGGAGAACTTTGTTACTTGGGAAATATCTGGGGTATTTTAAAAAATCGCATTGCCTCTAAAAACATAGCACAAAACATGACTGAAGTACAAAATTTAATTTTTGAGGGCTTGAACAGCATTGACAGCAACACTTGGCTCAATACCTGCAATCATGTAGAAAAAATTGAAAAAGAATACATGAAGTACTTTGATTCTGACTTTGAATTTGTTATTAATGTAGGTGAATCAAGTGACAGCGGTACTGATGAGTTTGAAAGTAATAGTGATAGTTTAAACGAAGATGATTGATTATCGAATTAAATTAACCTAGACAGTAATTTTGTGATTTTATTATTTTTATTATTTGCAACAAAAAATATTGTACAATAAATTATAGGATTTTTTTTTCATTTTTTTTATGCTAACCGTACCCGCTTTCTATCTCACGCACACTGTTACAAATATACAGATACGTGCTTACCACAAGTAAATCCCGCTCGACTTCGTGAATTGCAAGAACTGTAATACTAGGTGATCTCATCCAGCCATCTCCCAAACTTCTGCCACTGGGATATCTCCGGCGAGCTCTGGGATGAATGCACCATTTGGTTATAAGTACTGTTCACCATAGTAACTACGGGCTTGCTTCAGTCGATAGCTGCTAGGAAAGTCATTGAACGGAGGATGTTGGCTTCTATAGCCTGGAAATGAGCTCTCCTTCTATTATAATTACATATTGTTTGTGATAACAAGTTCTGCTGAACTGTTTTGCTCACTGGCCGTTCATGGATTACGTCAAGAAAATCACGTGCATGCACGTTGTTGTCTATCAGAACATGATAGCCGTTCAGCAATGCTGACAAAATCCTGAAATAATCGATCATGTTACTTAATGTCCGGTTACAAATCCTGAATAACCCTGAGTAAATAAAAATCTCTTCCAAAGCGGTCGTCAATCCATTACATTATCTAGCAGCAAATCGTAAAAAGTCTAGATTTATTGGCTTCGTCAGTAGTTAGCTGGGTTTTCACTGATGTTTTGTTACTGGCATTTGTGCCACATAACCGCACACCTCAAGAAAGAAAGATTACCTTAAGATTGTTTATGGTATCTCTAAAACCATGGACTAAGATAAAAATCCAGTAAAAATCTTCTATATCATTTAAGGTATCATTTGAAATCTAGGCATTGTAAGTTGCTGCAGCGTATAGATTATTGTTCCATCGCAACAAATATAAAGGCTTTTAGTGCTTTCGGAACTTGTGGCTAGGGTATGATTTTCACTGAAAAAAGTAATTAGTGCTTTTCTGAAGATATATGTATATTTGTGTGTTAGTTATAGTATGTTAGTATGTAAGTCTAATATGTAGAATTTACTATTATAAAAAAGGGAGATGTCGTATATTATACTCTATGGTATTAATGATTAGTGTGTGATGGAACGTAGGCGGTCTATGCTCTATGGGCAGATCGTCCATGATATAAGATTATTGATTAAACCAAGCATGTACAATGGTTACCGAGTTTTATTTAATAATCTAAATCTGATACACCTACCTAATTATTCCTTCAGCACCATCGATTTCAGCACACAATTTGAACGAAATCATGAAGCATATTTTGTCTATTTAGATGCCTCCAAGAAGAAAAGTCTCTGTGCGCCAATTCGAACTCTTGGTCGAGTTTGCAGAGACCCATCGCGATATTGCGATGGGTCGATACGCTGGAGGGCCTCTAGGGAACCAGGCTGCACGACAGGCCTGGCAAACCCTTGCCCTCCAGCTAAATGCAGTTGGGGAAGGGGTTTCAAAAAGCAGCGAACAATGGCGAAAAGTAAGTTATTACCTATTAGTATACAAAAAATATATCTAGTCATTTCATAGGTACATTATAGTTAAATAATTAAGTTGGTTGTCATAGGTACACAGCATGCTGCATGAGAGATTAAACTAATCATAATATTATGTCACCTTACATAGAACATTTGACCCTAAAATTAACCACAAGTAAACTCAGTCTTATAGGTACCTATTATTATGTTGATAGAAGAGTTTGAACAATACATTAAAAACTTATATCTCTCTTCTGTAGTACTGGATTGAACTAAAGGCGAAGATAAAAAATAAAGCGGCTGACTCTAGGAGGATGGCTAGGGGAACGGGTGGAGGGCCCAATAGGCTGCTACCTTTAACACCTATAGAAGAAAGGATCCTCTCCATTATAGGGAAGGTAGCAGTCGAAGGATTGGAGGGAATCCAAATTCCACTGAATGTTAGTTTGTCTTTTAATACTTATTGATAAATATTGTCCATAGTACCTAATTGTATTGCAGTCTTAAATATTGTGATATTTATTTTTATTCATCATTATTGTCATCAAGGTTAATTAATCTATATTATCATTTATATTTATCGTAATAGGTATATACTAAAAAGCTGTTATTGTCTAAAAGTACATATGCCCATACTTACAGTGTTATTTTGCATCTATAGAGTAGGCATGCAAGAATACTAAGAAGAGTATTAAAAACATGGCATTCAGTAAAACCACAGACACAGATACTAGTTTCTAGAGTGTGTACAACATTGAATTTGATCCAAATAAAAATCAAACATAAACTAAACATAATGGTTTGTGTGGGGTGCACTTCGGCTTGCTAACTTGAAGGTGACTTCATGCATTAACATTATTGCATATTGTATATTATACCTTTCTACATATCTCTATAATTTATGAATGGCTTAGTTTATTTCTATAAATATTTTGCAGGCTCCAACAACGAACATTATTGACAACACCTAATATTGATGGGCCAACCATTGAAATCATGGATCAGAGAGATTCTGAGAGAGGAGACAAGAGAAGTCTCATCTCTCAGAATCACTCAGTGGTCAACCAGTTGGTGGAGGACCACACTAGCCAGGCGGAAGAAGCCACAGAGCCAGCAGAGGACCGGGCCAGACAGCAGGACAGCCAAAATAGTAAGTATTAAGTTAGGTACCTATGTAAGTCTTTTTAGTTGGGTCTATAGAATGAGGCTATGTTTATTGAGAAAGATACAAATATTATTTACAAAATTCAACTCCCAAGGGGGTAAACTGGGAGTTTGAAATTTGTGTAGTCCATGCGGATGAAGTTGCAGGCATAAGCTAGTTATCTAGCAAAAATTAAATAGATTCAATATTTTTAAGACAAGCTACAACAGCCAGAAATTTAAGACCAAGTAAGTATTTAATTTATACCTAATCATACATCACTTCATATAGATAACACCTTCAATTCCCAGGGTGAAATAGCCATGGCCAAATGCCGATTGATAGACTTCACACAACATGGAGAACATTATGGAGACAGGCTTACATGGTTTAAATGGCATAAAGGTTTCCTCACGATTTTTCCCTTTAGCCTTAATGGTTTAAGCTTATAATAGCGCTTTAAAATCAAACCAAAAGTTATTTATTTCATGTAAGACAACTAGTATCTCTTATGCTATAGCATACAGTCGTGGCTCTATTATATTAAATTAAAATTAGGTAAAATTGTAAATATGTAATTATTTAGATAATACAAGTTATCACAGTCTATCTTTTATTTCAAATGTAGGTAGCTATGATTTTGTCAAGTAAGGCCTAAATATTAAATCATTTAACAATTAAAATTAAGCAAAGCAACTGCTGTATGTATTATTTAGTAAAAGTAAGAATCCTAAACGGTTTTCTAAAATAAAATAAGTTAATAACCTAACCTATACTTTCACTTCAATAGATAAAAGTAATAAATTACAAAAGAGGGTAGGTAGTAAACACAAGAAAAACCAACCAAGAATAATAAATAGTTAATCGTCTATTCAGATAACTTTCTTAAGCCTCGATGACACGGGGCGAGTTTACAAGCTGCTAGCGAACTCGCTGCCTTGTAACTTGTAAACTCGCCACGTGTCATCGAGCTTTTTCACAATCTGCTTTTGATTATCAGATTGTAAAAACGCTGCTTGAAAAATAGAAAGCCGGGCTAATTTACTCGCCATTCGCTGGCGTGTTGGCCTGTAAGCTAGTTAACTAGCCACGTGTCATCATCACTGCTAGTAAACTAGTTGCGAGCATCTGCGTTTTGGCAGTTAAAGCTAAAATGTCAAGAGAAGTAGTTCATGCGGGAGTAGTTATTTTAGCTCATATTATCAAGAATGATTTACAACGAAAACTAAAAAAAACGAGATGAATATGGTACTTCCAGTGGTTTATTGAGAGAGTTGAAGGACGACGATCCTATGGCTTATAGAAATATGTTGAGACTAAACAGTTCCAAATTTGATGCGTTACTGCAGATGGTAGATGGAATGCTCAAAAAAAAGATACGACAATGAGACCGGCAATACCAGTAACCACGAATTGGGAAATTACGTTACGTTATCTAGCCACGGGCGATTCTTTGAAGTCTTTAGAATACCTATTCAGAGTTCCGGAATCAACTATTTCGAAGTTTTTACCCGAAGTGCTAACAGCAATTTCTCGCGCCCTTCGACCGTTCATTGAGGTGAGTGAAAATTAATTTACTACAAAATTAAACACGAGTATTATTAAACAATGTATTTGACGACAATTTATGTCGTGTTTCCTCCAAATGAGTCATATAAAAGCAAAAGCAACATCCATTTTTTTCAGAATGTCAACTTTGAACGCAGTCTGTCAGTCTATGGCCATCTTTAAATGTTTGAATTATCAGATCCCTGTAAAACCAGCAACATCCCCTTTAAAAACGTCAATTTAAATAGAGGTTAGTAGCAAACACAGCAACATCCCAGATTGTTTACTGCAAAAACAGCAACTTCCCTCTCGACCAATCAAACGTCCCCATTACATGAGATTCAATATGGCGATTTTGCTTAACAACAACGCGAGTGTGCAAATTGAATTAGTGATTTAAATTATACAAGGTACCGTTTTCTTCACAAAAATTGAAATATTAGTAGGATGGACTGTTACCCTAGCCCCGTGGATAATAATTCTGGTAGGAAAAGAAAAACTGAACCTGCAAAATGGAAAAGAAATTTGGCCAAAAGACAGAGGTAAGAGCTTATGAGTTGTTAAGTATAGCGCGACCACGAAAGTTTGATTATATGTAGGTATGGATGTATTTATGTGTTAATGTTATTTTACAGTTGGATTTCTTGTTTTAATATTTATTTTATTTAACTGCCTATGTAAATTCGTATTATTTGTTCTAGGTATTCAGCTAAAACACTACCAAAAAGATTGTTGTGTACCCACAAAAAAACGTTTAAGTGTATGTCTCTAAAAATGACTGATATTAAATATTTGTTCGAAACTTTTTATGCGCAGCCAGATAAACAGAAACAAGATGCTATAATACTAAAACATTTCACGCCTATTACCGTAAAGCGTCGCCGTCGAAATAATAACTCAAAATACGCGAACCAAACATTTCAAACCAAGTTTTACATTTATAGCAAATCTGAAAAGACGAAAGTACAAGTGTGTCAACGTTTTTTTTTTTGACAATTTTGCAAATAACGAAGTACAGAGTCCAAAGTACCTATTATGAAGGAATATTACCACGTTGGGAAACTTTTAACAGAAAACAGAGGGGGCGACCATATTTCCATGAAATACACAGCAAAACGAGAAGCAGTCATGAACTTCATCAACAAGATTCCATGTGAAGAGCCCCACTACTGTCGGGGAAATACAAAAAGATATTACCTTTCTTCCGAATTATCAATCAACAAGTTGTGGAAGATGTACAATTCAGAAGCTGCTGATGACTTAATGGTAAAATGTCCTATTTCCGACGTATTTTTAATACAAAATATAATCTTTCATTTCAATTGCTTCACATCCATATACCCATGGTTAGTTGTTTGTCCTTAAGTTTAACTAAGAGATTTTTGAAAACTTCATCTTTTACTATTATGTTAGAATACTCTTTGTCTTTTATATTCCATAAAATACGGTACTGCTCATAGATGTTAAGAAACTCTATTATATCACGCGTGTTCCACTTCATTTTTCAGCTTAAAAATATAAACAATAAACGCAAACAGCACGCCACACAAAACAACACGTAGTTCCAACACGCTAGCTAGTTGGCTACTGAGCGAGTGGAATGTTTTGTGTGTCATCGACACTCGCTTACTCGCTCACTCGCTAGCTTTTAAACTCGCCGACTAGCAGCTCGTAAATTAGCCCAGTGTCATCGAGCCTTTACTTTAATCTTTATAGATCTATCTGTATTTTGTTGTCTTGTTCAGCATAGATCTATTTATTTAAAGATGACTCTACCGCCCGTTTCGCAAAGGTGTTTAGTCGTGTAGAAAGAAAGGGCAAAGAAACTCCACGACACACGTCTTTTAAAAACATTACAATATTCAATTATATAGTAGGTACAATACAATATTAGAATACTTAACTTTGGTATAACCTGCCGCCCTTGTTTGCTCTGGTGTCCAGAACTTCACCCTTTTGTACAAGACTGACTTTACTATTTGAATTATAACACCAGACTATGTTAGACTGAATTACTACACCAGAATGTGTCCCCTCGTCTCGACCGTCTCGAGGTCCTCCACGCGGACCCTCCGTCGAGGTAAGGTACTTTTATAAACACTGCCATCACAAACAAGGCGGGAACCGACTGTGACGTGATCTTAATTATTTATTTTAAGGTTGGTATATTGTACCAACTTAACACAATATTTAATTTACCATAATAATATCATTAGTAACACGTATTTATGGTTTACATATTATTTCACATAATAACTATTGACAACAGTATATTAAATCCAGCGGTATCATGTCAATCCTAGTATAGTGACAGTATTTAATTTACAATTAATAATAATAATTAGTGACATGTATTGATAATTAACTGATAATATTTTAGATATTCTCTTATTCCTTATTTTACATAATAACTATTGACTACTGTATGTTATATGTTAACTTTTTGCTTACCTTTCTTTTAACTTATTTCTTTCTTGAAAGTTTTGAGGGAAATGGATATATTTTTTTACAATGGATGGATGGTTGAGTGCTTCGACGGCCTCGTGTAGACAACGGGAGGCTGAAGGCTGGGACATAAAGGAATTTATGTTCCTGCCACATAATCTCTCATTGCTACCACTCGCAAAGAATGAGCACTTAATAACTGAAAAGTACAAAAATTAAATATAGCTAAGTATATTATAATTTACAGACACATCTGGATAATAGGTACAAAATAGGAAAGTCAATAAATAGATACCTAAAGGAAGAAAAGTTTTACTTACTTTTACTTTGGTTGACAATCCGCGTCTTGGACGCCGAGGCACTTTCATTAGATGTTTTATGTCTTCTAATAAATTGTCAATTAATTCTTCGGACAGTCGGTAATTAAAAACAAAGTCTCTATGCATATTAAATAATAGTAAATTACGAATTTCATTCACTTGTCGTCGACTTTTTATACAACTTAATGAGTACGCTTCTTCCAATAAAAAATTCAACACAAATAAACGAGCCATGCTAATAATTCTGTACTAACTAACCAAATTCAACTAAGAAACTGATTATTTTACTTTAAACAACTTCGTATCACTTAAATCAAACCTTAAATATTAAATATAAAATCACCAAATGCAACAACTCACTCGGAATTCGATAGCTCTCGCATAACTTTATGTTTGACAAGTGGATACGAGCTTCGAGATGACGTAATTCGACAATCGAAGCTCGATTGAAGCAAAGAAATGCGTTACAGAATGCCACTTAAGTCAAATTACTCCTCATTTATTCTAACGAAGTAGTTTATCTCACCGCCGCATTCGTCAATGCGGCGCCACCTGTACTATCGAGTTTTACAGAATGCAAATTATCAAACTCATCGCGAATTCACTTGTCGAATTACGAAAATGGCTTTACAGAATAGCCCTACAGCTCGCTCCGCTCATTTCTCTCCTTTTGCAGTGGAAAACAAAACACAAAACTCTGTGTTAGTGGAAACGCAAATCTATTTTATATAAACGGAGTCCGTCCCACCTAACCATTTCCCGCTCATTACCCTTTCGCGGTGGGAAACCGGCATAATGACGTACACCGATACTTAAGACATTTTTAACTTTAACAATGTTGGAATTAAGGAAAATAAAAATGATTGTCAGAAATTGTCATTTTATTGTCACCTACCGTATATTATATTATGAATTTATGACTTTTATTTGCGTACTTACCATCACTTTCGCCGATTATTTCGGCAATATTATCCCATATTTTGGTTTTAATTCTATTGCTCTTGTACTCAGCGTGAGCTGTATCATATGACACTGGAAAATTGCGCACAGTGTCTATTAATACTTCCGTTAAGTTGTCTGATGATGACATTTTGCTTTAAAACCATCGATGTTTAAAACCAACAGTGGGCCGCGCGGCTTGTTGTGAAAAATTGCAACTGACCGCTTGGTGGCCGCGCGAGAGCACACACCGACGCGGCCGGCCGCCCTCTCATAACGGCACAGGCCGCGTAGGTTTGAATTAGTTCTATAGACTTCGATACTACACAACAGGCCGCAACCGCAGGCCGCTTCTGTCTGTGACCCATAGATAACACACTCTGTGACCGGCCTTATTGAGAGAGCATGGCCACGAAGTCTGCCACCCTACTACTTATGATTTAAATCCAATTGAATACATCTGGAGTGAGTTAGGTGAAACAAAGGGTGGCAGACAAAAACATCGATCAGTCAGAAAGACAAATAGAACAACAACAACAACCGACAAGAGAAGCAATTCGATCAATAACTGCTGCAGACTGGAAAAATGAGGTGAACCATGTTCGGAGACTGGAGGAAGAATATTGGGTTAAAGATAAACCCCAAAAAATCAATGAAAGAGAACTGATTATATCACTTGGAGGTGAAGAAAGCTCTGACAGTGAAACCGAGGAAGACGAAAGAGACAACCCTATTATGTCTGGCGTAGAAGAGTTAGGTGACAATTAATCATTATTAATGGTTAATAAAGGAACACATTATAACATTCCTTTTTTGTTTTATTTCTCTATCTTTGTGCCTAATTTCATCCAGATCCGTTCAGCCGTTTTGTGGTGTGATTGAGTAACAAACCTCCATTCATCCAAATAAAAATAAAATAAAATAATATTTCTTTGCACTCAGTACTTTAAACGTCATTCATTCGAGTCAGGTGTCATGTTAATTCGCACGGATAATACAATCCCAGTCAGTTGAATTTGATGAGGTACGCAGTAGTGATGCCATTGAACAACAAAGTAACTCAATTCCGGATTTATTTGATCCTGATGAAGAGACTTCTGTACGAGATGAGATACAAATTCCGAACCCAATACATAGCGATACTTCAGCCATATCCACACCAGAACCTAGCCCAGGTTCTTTATCCCAGCTAAATTATAACAGACGAAAAAACAAAATATCTGCAACTCTTAGTGTTACTTATCTGTTACTCTTGAAAAAAGACAAAACCGTCAAAATTCTGCGCCAACCGTCGTTAACCCAGGTGAAGCTTTTTTAAAAAGTGTTTCTGAAATTCTGAATCAACCAATTTTGACTCCGCCTTCCATTCATTCTGTAATTCGAATGGAAGAGCGGGGCCGCCCGCCACAAGTACTAGTTTAATACTAGTCACTTACTGGGACGGTCCCAATTTCTATGTTATATGTAAACTTGTTTTTTACCGAAATAAATATTTTTGTATTTTGTATTTGTAATTAATCAAACTTCTGAATCTCCAGCAACCCACTCAAATCAATCAGTCATTACTCCATCTTGTTCATCTATACGACGTGCCTCCCCTTCTCCAACGATGACTACACTGAGATAAGTTAGTCCAAATGATATTTCAGAAAGACGTGAACAAAGTGGATCTCAACTAGGGTTGCCAACCGTACTATTTATAATATATAGTTAGTATTGTACTGTATTTGTAATTACTGTATTTTCAACACCGAAATCTAACAAACTTTATTATTTTAAAAATTTATGAACGTGCTTTTTCGTTAAGTTTGACTGATGCAATAGCTTGTAGCGTAAATCCGAACGTATCTATCTTACTTTACTGCGTTCCGAACTTGTCAAATGTGAATGTAAAATTGACTTTGAGAGCGCTGTCCTGTCTGGCTTGTGTATGATCATGGCGAAAAAGAAAGTTTATTGGAACCATTTAGTGACATTGACGGAGAGACCGAATTAGATTCGAGTGCTGCAATCGAAGCTATTTTGAAAAACAGAATCGAGTTAGACAGCAGAAGCAACCTTATATACGGACGACTAAATCCTTATCAGTGCTGTGCATTCGGTTCTCGACTCTTGAAATTAGTCAAACATTTTGTTCTGTGGACTGCTGTTATGGTTGTCGATGATCCGAATAGCTCAACTCTCGTAGAGTTATCGAACAACAATGACGTACGACTTGTTTCCAGTTCAGCTCGCAGCGAAGAATATTTCCGAGAATTGAAGCATCTGGTCTTCAAAAAAGTCAAAACGATTAGGCTAGACAAGTTCCTCGTAATCCACCTAAGGAACCTGATAGGCACTAATATCTTGTTGAATGCCGACACAAAGAAAAACAAAACAACATAACCCAAATTAGCACATTCGTCGCCTCGAGTAGACCCATGGACCCATCCGGTTAAGGATTCACCATCCACCATCAATCCACCATCCAAATCCACCATCCTAATTGCGGAGACTCTAACTTCAACCGTCAAAAACGCATTTCCAGATAAGAACATAAATCTCTCGACGCCAGAACAAAAGTGTGACAATCACCTGGATCGTGACCAATTTGATTGTAACCGTATACAGGGTGGAATTTTGTAATGCCACCTGAAGGGAAAGTACTCTTAATACTGTAGATAGAAAATTTTACTCAAAGAAAACATTCCTTTATTTTGGAATAGAAAGAAAACTGCATTCAAGAATAATTTTCGAAAATTCGCTTGCCAAGACCGGGAATCGAACCGACTAAAATCTGTAAAAATCACAACGTGTACTTTTATTGCATAGATAGATCGTTAGTATCAATTATAAGGATCAAATCTCTCTAAGAAACTTGATGAATTAAATGAAAGAAAAACCATCCTAACGATCGGTGCAAGAAAAGTACAGGTTGTAATTTTTACAGATTTTAGTCGGTTCGATTCCCGGGTGTGGCAAGCGAATTTTCGAAAATCTTTGAATGCAGTTTTCTTTCTATTCAAAAATAAAGGAATGTTTTCTTTGAGTGAAATTTTCTATCTACAGTATTAAGAGTACTTTCCCTTCAGGTGGCATTACAAAATTCCACCCTGTATATTGTGAAGATGACAGTCATGATAATAGTGAACACACAGAACAAAATCAAGACGGTACGCCATACAACGACGGTACATTGAACAACATTTCAAAAAAGCCAATTACTTCAATGGCCTATCTTGATGAGAAAGAAGATTGGCGTAGCCTTCTATAAAAGGATAAAATACCCGAGTACGGAACCCTCAGTGCGCGAGTCCAACTTGCACTTGGCCAGTTTTTTCACAATAAATGTTCGAAAATTCTGCCCCTCGCCGCACAGTTCGCTGGTTCGGCCGCACCAAGTTCGATCGTCTGTTACTACTATAATACACAATCTGCACCATCTGATGAAATTGGTACGTAGTGTGCGGAATACAGTTCTGTTGCCACTAACTTGAACCCTTGCTTACTCGAGCTTTTGACGGAGTTCTTGTTCTGTCGTATTCTCTCTTTGATAGACGATTTCTTTAAAATAGCCCTAAACAAAAAAGTCTATCGGGTTAAGGTCGGGCGAGCGGGCCGGCCATGCAATCGTTCCGCCTCGACCAATCCACCTGTTTGGGTAGCTCTCGTTTAAATATTCACGAACTGCTCGTGTGTAATAAAGCGGGGCGCCGTCGTGTTGCAGCCACATTTCTGCAATCCTGTCTTCTGGAACCTCAGCTTCATCCAAGATTTGGTTTAAATTATTTTGTAGATAAATATCTAACACCATTCAGCCTTTGTGGCATTTCGTGCACAACCAACTGCTGATTATTTATGCCAGCGCACATGTTAATGCCACACAGATGCTGGAATCGATCATTCCTTATGATATGAGGGTTCGCTCTGGAGTAATAATGTAAATTATGAATATTAAATAGTCCCGTTTTCTTAAAATTTGACTCGTCCGTCCATAAAACTTTATTAAAGAATTGCGGATCCTCTCTGTGGCGTCTTAGCATTTCACTGCAAAATCTTACGCAATCTCTCTACAGCAGGCAGCAAAGCTTGCACCCTTTGTACGTGGTAAGGGTGGGTGGGTTCCAATATTTCTTTGAATAATAAGCTGCACCGTCGATCTTGGAATTCCGAGATTTCGGGATATTTGGCGTTGGCTAATACTAGGATCCATTCTTAATTCTCTCAGTACTTGCTCTTCATTCTCAAATTGTTCCACTGGTCTACCTGATCTCGAAATACGCTGACCGGGCAAGACTCCCGAGTACTCGGTGTACGAGTTATGTACGCGCATGAAGACCCTGTAGTCTGGAAAACGGTCAGTTTGGGTGGCGTCTCCGAAATTCCCTGGCGGCGGCGCGAGCATTGCCTTCGCAAAATCCATAGAGATAATGCATTTCTGCATACTCCTGTTGGGTGTATGCTCTCCTCGCAGCAGCCATTTATCCGCTTATCTAGCCAATCCGTAGCGATCACTACTCGTAAGTCCGAATAACACAGCGTAAGTCGTAGGAAAGCAATCTATCACAAGTCCGAATAACAGCGCAGTCATAAGTCCAAAAAACGAAGCGTAGGTCACAGGTAAGTAAGATCACAAAAAAATACGGAGCAAAAGAATACGTGCGTAGTAACAGGCAGAAAGCGAATTACTAAAGATTAAATAAAATAATAAAAAGGCGGGCGCTTCCCCCGGCCCCACTTCGCCCTCCGCCCCGCTTGTTTTACTTATTGAGGCCGTCAACTTGACTATAGAATAATAGGTCCGGCTTTGGGGTTTTGAAAGTGCGAGCGAATTAGAAAATTGGGTTGCCATTTAGTAATAAAATATGTTTAAAATAATATTTATAATTATTTGAACTAGCAACCCAGACGTCAAATTATCAAATCATCAACTGTCAGACATCTTCGTGACAAATGGCTGATTGCTTGTTGCGTGCAGTTGTTTGTGATTCGTGTTTTAAAATTTAGTTTGTGTTTTATAATATAAACTTATTTTGAACATTCCCTACATTATTTAACGTTGAGTCGAGCATTCTGTTCCTCCGTTATAGTGTTATCGTACTTACAATTAAGTACTATTAAGTGAGAAAATAGACTCCAGTGTTTTATCTTTTGACAACAATAACCCCAATTTTATGTTTGCACCCTGTTTAAAAGAGGAACATCTAAACCCAAATACCAAGCAAAAAATGAAAGTAAACCTGGCTGCACAAGTTTTGAGTCATTCAGTGGCTGGCGGAATTTTCAGTAAAATTTCTGATGGTATGTAATTCACGATGATGATCAACTTTATATTTCACACCTTTTCTACATCGGTCAGTGTGGTATGAGCATGTGCTTTATACCACAAATGTATAGAAAATAAATAATACCTACCAACTCCATCATCATACAATCAAAAATTAATGTCGCTAACCCTTGACTTTTGTCATATTTTCAAATATCTATCTATCTAACATGCACCTCATAATAAAAGACTTTTCCAACCTTCTATCCATTTCTCTTTTTTTTTTCTCTCTCTCGTCTGGCCTTACACTGATTAGTCAATGTCAAGTTTGTAGTTATTTACAAGTTGGGAAAACTATATTATATATAAGTATGGACTTCGTCCGTGCCGGGCGGCGCCCGCCGACACACACGCGGCGCCCCTCTAGAGCGTTTCCCAGTCAGTTCTACCACCAACAAACACCAGCAGAACACAAAAACCAGCCACTTCTAACAAAAAAAAAACACTCCAAAAAGGCACAATCACGCGCGCCTGCAAACGCCACCACAGACGAAGTCCTCCATTTCTCTAAATATAGGACAAAATATACCATTATGAAATTTCTCTTGATACGCTATAGTTTGCAAAGAATTGTTGGTAAAAGAAGCAATGCAATCCAAAGTCGGTCTGACAGAAGGTTTGGCCAGTTTTATCCGCGAGAAAAAAAATATTACTAGTGCTGAATTCATAAAATCTCGCTTAACATAAAAAGATTCCAGATTCAGATTTAATCAGCAATACATATTTTACTTATTAAATGATGCTTTGAGACAGTTGAGTGCAGGCATATTTTATAAATTAAATGTGACGAATCAAACCCAAAAATAACAGCTCAGAAATATTTAGAGATGATAGAGAAGGATGAACTTGAAGGAGATTTAATGGCAAATTTAGTCGATTACGAAATACCGAGCAATTTCGGAAAAAGCCTAGAAGTGACGTCTTATGTATGACCCGTCATTACGGACCTGCCACATGGTTTCTGACTATCAGTCCCGCAGAATGGACTTGGACGGACCTTGGCGAGTATGTTAGGGAAATTAATGGACCCGATGGTAAAAACAAATCTACAAGCGAGTTAGTAGCAATGGACCCCGTTGCAGCATCACGATTTATCGACATAAAATTTAAAGCTCTTTTAGCTTTCCTTACATCATCAGAAGCACCTTTGGGTGAAATAGAACACTATTTTTGGCGGCGCGAATACCAATCGAGGGGGTTGCAGCACTCTTATGCTATGGGTAAAAAATCCCCAATACTTCAATACTCAACAGCGAATGAGGTCGCATGTTTTATCAGTAAATGTTACATGTGCTGTTCCTGATAAAAACATTTCACCAACATTACTGATGGAAGCCAGAGCCTAAAGTGAACGCACCTTGTCTACGACAAGTGATTACAAAGACTATTGTCTATTGTGGATCTGTCAATGTCAATCTATTGTGTCAAGTGTCATCTTGATAAATTGTATTTTCATTGTGAATACAATTTATTTTTAATCTAAAGTCTTTTTTATTTACTAAATTCACAAAATAATAAGTAAATTTAATTCCTACAATTACACGACCGTGTAGTGAAATATCAAACCCATAAACATAAGTCATACTGCCTAAGGAAAAAAAAAACAAAATCAGGTTCCACAACTGTTTGCAGATTTGGATTCCTCCGCCCAGTAACTGAATCTTTAACGATAAAAAATGTAATCGAATCAATAGCTGCGAGGAAAACTTTAAAATCTAATAACAGACTTCATAATATACCCCGTAAAGAAGAATCTCAATATATCAACGACTACAACCCAGCAATCCTTCTCGCTTGGAACGGCAATATGGGACTTGCAGTATGTAGGAGATAAAACAGCTGTATTGAATTATTATATCACTAAATACACGACAAAAAGTGAAAAAAATCACACAATAGACACTTTTGAGAACATAAACTCTACTAAATCTCTTGCCAGTAGGCTCTATAATGTAGGTTCACTTAAAAACGGAATGTGGCGCACTTGAGGCAAGTGATACACTTTTGGACAGATCACACTGATCCGCAGACTACAATAAGATGGCTCGACGTTAATCCGCATCGCAATCGTCGAGTAAAAACTAAAAAAGAAATCGATCAGCTAGAATCAGATTCCAAAGACTTATTTTTCGAATCTTGGGTAAATAATTACTATTCTCAACGGCCTCCAGACTTAGAAAATGTAAAATATGATTTTGCTCGATGGTTTGACGTATCTGCAACTCCACCGTCAGTATCTGCACTGATACACAAATTACCGTCAAATAAATTTTTAAAGAAGCGACACCGGCCCTAATTAATCAATCACTACAGTTATGATGTAAATAAATACCCTGAAAAATATTATTTCTCTCTTTTATTATTGTTTTACCCTTGGAGAGACCTAGCTGTACTTAAATCAGGTAAAAGTACTTACGGTGAAGGGCAGGGGGTACGTCTCGGCACTTGTGGGGAGTACAGTGGTGATTGGGGTATATTTCTCACCAAACCGCAGTCTACCTGAATTCGAAGATTACCTGGATCAACTACGAGCCCAGATCGGCCGATGCCACCCCAACCGGGTGCTAGTGGCTGGCGATTTCAACGCCAAGTCCACGGCGTGGGGATCGCCAGCGACTGATGCACGTGGAGCGGTCTTAGAGGAGTGGGCTGTGCTCACGGGACTTTCGGTGTTGAACCAGAGATCAACCCCCACATGCGTGCGACGCTAGGGAAGCTCTGTTGTGGATATAACATTCGCTGATGCTGCCCTGGGACGCCATGTTCAGAACTGGATAGTGCTCGAAGAAGAGACGCTATCGGACCATCGCTACATTCAGTTTGAGATACTGCCCGTAAATGCAATGATCACGAGCGTGTCAAACCGATCACGATTACCACGTGGTAACCGTCCGCGGTGATCAGTAAAAAATATAAACCGGGAGCTACTTATTAAAGCGGCATTGTTCAGGCCTGGGTAGCCGGGACGCAAATTTGCGATGTGGTCATGCCACGTATCGGTCCTCACCCGCCAAACCATGCGGTATACTGGTGGTCTGCTGAAATAGGCGAGCTCCGCAGAACCTGTATAGCAGCTAGGCGCCTATACACACGATGCCGAAGACGTCATCCTCGCGACGAGGCTGAAGAGGAGCGCCTAATAAATAATTGTGTGAAGTATGCATTGAAAGGGCTTGATGTTGATGTGGAAAACATCGTCATGAAAATTCAGATGGGTTGTTGAAGCCGTAAATGGCATTTTCAAACAAACCTTTAAGCTCCTAAGACATGATTTTTTTAATGTTGCGTCTAGATATGCTATGACAGATTTTATGGCAGCTGCAGCATTAATAAATTAGTTTCACCAACGGATCAGTGATAGGGATGATACAAGCCAAATCTTAGAAATAATTAACGTTGTACAAACGCTGTAATGAACGATGTACAACCAACAATGATCTCGCAAAATTTGGTTTGACAAATAATTTAAATAGAAAACAGTTTATAAATGTTGACATAAACAATGTACCCTTTCCCAGACTAGAATTAAGTGAGTTAATTCTCATAGCTTGCGAGACTTATCAATTGAAAAAGCCCGGTCCTACTATGGGGAGCACATTAGAGGTGATGGTTCATACACAATGGAAGTATAATATGTAGACATGGCCAGCAACCTACTGGATGGTTTTCCGTCCACCGAGAACTCATCTCTATTGCGCGGCAAAATACAAAGCAGACATATTAGTCGAAAAATACTCATAAGATCTCACGAAGTGGACTCGGGCCTTCTTAAACATGTCTTATAGAGATACTTGGCGACGGCCTGAAGAGCCGTATACTCCTCAGTGACTCTTGCAGCGGTCAAAACCGAATACATATAAAACTGACATTGATGCTAAAAACTGTATTATACGATAACCCAATACAAACGATCAGGCTTCGCTTCTGGAAATCAGGCCATAGTTTTCTGCCTAATGACACTGATTTTGGCCAAATCGAATATACTCTAAAATGCCAGTAAAGAGTATGACACACCAGAATACTTATGAAACCAATGCAGGTATACAAAAAGAATAAACCAATGCTAGTTCATAGAATGAGAAACGAGGGCATTTTCAGCACCTAAAAACAGCAACCTAGAGAAGAACAGAAAAAAGGTCACTAAGGTTACCTATAGCTGCTTCAGCTGCATGAGCAATGGGCTTTATTTAATAGAGCTATAGTTCAGTAGAGCTTTCTTTGGTATCTTCCGCTCAGCAGCCCTAAGAAAGTATTAATTAGAGACTTCTTTATGCATTGCTACTATGAACGAACGATATATGACTTCGACTAGTGAGGTCAGGATCTCTTCACTGATGAATAATAACATACTTTAGGCGAAATGGAACGTATCTTGACCTACTACTAGACTGCTGCGGCATTGTAAACGGGAGACGGGAGCCCAAGTCAAGTTATTACTTTGTTAAATATTAACCAATTTTGGATAAATTTAATGTGGTGGTAACAGTGGTGATGTGGTGGTATCTTAAAGTTAAAACAATGGATTCTGAAATCGTAAGTATCTATCATGTACCTATTTGTTATTTCATAAAGTGACACTGTTCTTTGGAAGGAACGCATAAATTCGCGCCTAAACTTTATTTTTATTTCTAGGCAAAAGGCAAGCCTCTTACAAAAGAGGAGTCAAAGTTTTTATTGGACCTTATAGAAGGCACCAAGATAATAACGTCAAAAACCACAAACGCCTACAACAACAAAATGAAAACCGATGAGTGGGTGAGGTTAACCGAGAGGTTTAATTCCTCTGCTACAAATTGCCCAAGGACACCGCAGCAACTAGTAGAACCTTAAAGTTAACAACAATTGATGCAGTGGTGCAACGCCGTGATTCCTTTAAAATAAAAATATTAGATGGATAAGTATTTTAATCCTCTGTTTTGGTGTAGACCAAGTATTCTCCTTTTCACAAGCATATTATGGAGAATCATTGGCCTACACCAAAACAAAAATATATATTCTGATAAAAGCCATTCCATGAATCGATCAGATGTTTTAAATCATATCAAGACCAATCCTTCCAATCCAGTCCCTTCGAAAAAGGTCTTAGAAACATTTCTTTCAAAGGAAGCAACAAATTGGAAAGAATTTCTTCAGGAGGTCAATGACAGTGGCCTTACATGGGAAGATTTAGTCATAGGACTAAAAGGTAAAGAAAGAGAAATAAAAATAAAAAGAAGACATGCAGGTTTCCGCAGCTGAGTTAGTATGCGGGGAGCGGTTGCGCTTACCCGGTGAATTCTTTGCCCCAGCGCCCAGAGCTGATGTAGATCAGTCAACGTTTGTCACGCAGCTCAGACAGTACATGGCACGATTGCGGCCACCGCCGGTTGCAAGACACGGCCAGCGGTCCTCATTTATGTTCGAGGACCTCAAAACTTGTACCCACGTCTGGCTGCGGGATGACACCGTACGACCCTCACTGCATCCACCTTATAATGGGCCGTATAAAGTGGTCCGCAGAACCGAAAAGAACTGCACCATTTTAGTCGGTCCCAGGGAGGTTGTAGTGCGTGTCGATCGTTTAAAACCGGCCTATATCGATGCAGAAACAGCCCCAGCCCTTGTAACCAAGGAACCTCCGGTTCCAGCTAACAAGGTGGATCAACCTCAGCCTAAACTAATTACAACCCGGTCCGGCAGAACTGTCAAGTTCAAGACACCAATTGATGTCTGACTTCATTGTTATATTGTTTTGTCCTATACCTACTTATTTTTTTTGTTTTTTTTTTGTCTCTGTAGGGGGGTGATGTGGCGAAATGGAACGTTCTAACGCTAATGACGTCTGTCACGTTTTGCCGGCATTCGACAAGTGACAGATGTCAATACTAATAACTAAGTTTTCACGAGTCCACAATATAATGGTGACAAAACCATCTATTCCTATAGGTACCACAGTAAACACTGAAGACACACAGATACAATGTCAACGCTAATTGAACTTGTTAAATAGAAAGATCACAATTGGATTGCCTGCAGTGATTTAAAAGTATGTAATTATTTTACTCACAGGCGTAAGCCTGTAACAAGCAATAATATATTATATCTACATGTCCTGTAAAGTAGGCAGACTTATAAAATATTGTTGCTTTTTGTTTGTAAGAGTTACAGAAAATACTTAACTATAAAAGCAATGACTGGTCAGCGAGAGACAACACTGGTAAAATGAATGTTTTTAAATTCATATCTTAATGTTTTACAACACAAATCAAGTAATTATCCACAAAATACCATCCATAGAATATATTTTTGCCAAGGGCCTTACATCAGATTTGTATACAAACCACTTCTTACTATGCTGGAGGAAAGCCTGCATAGAATCCAGGAGGTTACAAAAACTATTGGAATATGGAAAAGATTCTGTTCATGACAGATTTCCTCAAAATGAGTAAGTACCTTTTAAATTCCTGAATTTTAACATATTTGGAAAAGAGTGACATTCATTTGTGACATAAAGACATTTACCATTTGTTGAAGTCAATTCTGATGTAGAAAAAAATATCTTATTACAAAAAACAGGCAATCATGTTTCCATGAAATACACCGAAAACGAACAGCCATGAGCGTCTTCAACTTTCCAATGCGTGTGAAGAACCTCATTACTGACTAACTACAAAAAAAAAATTAGACCTCTGAATTAAGAATCAACAAAGGAAAATGTAGAACAATTAGAAGCTGCCGATGGAAAGATAAAAGAGACCTGTATCAGACGTATTTTCAATACAAAATACTTTCATTTGGCACTCCAAGAACTGATGTAGGTGTTCGCCACAAGGCTTTTAACCACAATAACCATATTTTGCGGAAGCCGCATCGATAGCGGAAGCCATGATGGCAGCACAGAGCGAACTTCGAACTTTTCCAGCATTTTAACCAGAATGTCTTCATCTGGGTATAATACTCACATGTTCGTCATTATTTACAATATTTCACTTGTTTAACATAAAATAAAAGCGGTGGAAATGCTTTGGAGTTCACCATAATTTCTTACAAACGGCAAACCGGCAAGGCAACCGCTATTCGCCATTATTGAATAATGTACCTACGTAATGTACATTGATAGTGCCAACTGCCAAGTGCCAACTGCCAACTGTCAAGCAAGACGGCACAACCACAACTTTTTTTTTTTTTCCTTTAAATCTGGCTTTACTCTGATTAGCCAATGTCAAGTTTGTGATATTTTCAAGTTATTGAATTTATACAAGTATGGACTCCGTCTGCGCCGGCGCCCGCCTACATACGCGCGGCGCCCCCTTAGAGCGCTTCCCAGTCAGTTCCACCACCAAAAAACACCAATTAACACAAAAACCAGCCACTCTTAACAAAAAAAACACTCCAAACAAGCACAGCACGCGCGCCAGCAAACGCCATCACAGACGAAGTCCCAACCACAACTTCACAAGATAATATTTTTTTTAATAATTTATCACAAATCACCAGCAAATCACAATGGAAGTAGAAGCAATGCTGCCAACTCAGTACTCAGTACAGTTACAGTAGAAACCAGTAGGAACGGGTAACATTGATAAAGTAGCAGGGGCTTTATGGATGCCATCAAAAAAGTTTCGTATACATATATTGTGTGTCAAATCTGGTTAAATCCATCGGTTAAATCGAACTTTTGTGCTATGCATTGACGTATGACACAATTACCATATAATTTTGGGTAACAGAATGCACTGTCTGAAAGGTTTTTTAAATAGGCTATCTACAAGATCGGAACCAGCAGCTACCATCAGAGGTTACCTTGGTTGAATGATTGATGTTAAAATAATCAACTGTTTACACGTAGTTAGGTTGATGTAAATATTTTTTGGTTGATAAACTGACCGACCTTGAACCACCTTTGTCTTGGGCACATTGGTCATCGCTGAGAACGTGAATTCTAACAGTTTTTCAAAATATACCTATTAATAGATTCAGATTTTCCTGCCTATAGACATGAGCTCCGCTAAATTCGTTCTTGATTTTTTTTTACTTACTTTTCTTCCACACATAAATTTATAACTGTTAACGCTATGCCAATTCTTTGAAATTGTGAAAGATTTTATATTATTTCTATTATTTACCTTGTCCTTTGTATTGTAAATTAAATTACTATAGAATCTCTAGGAACACCCTAGTCCACAAAACAAATAGTGAAACTTTTAAAATGGCATCTTAAAATCATTCATTTTTATATCAATGTTACCCGTGTGTACTGTAATGCAATTTTGAGGTTTTGTGCTTGTTTTGGGCTGGAAATTAGTTGGCAGCACTGATGGATATTATTGGAAGGAAGAGGAAGTTTTTATCGAAATCTGAATATTGGTAGAAACTAGAGCAGAACCACAGAACACTGAACAGTGATATAGATCAAAGCATATACTACTCTCTTATATATAGAATAGAATAGGTACCTATGGAGTATGGCGTTATGTTGGCTCCCCTATCTGTTGGGTGGTCACTGGCAAGTGGCACCATATTGGCATGAGAAGATGCAGATTTTGTTTATTTTCAATTGATTTTTATTTCATTCATTCAGGAAAATAAACAAAATCTGTGTCTTCATAAGCAAATATGGTCCAATGACTTGGACAGACAGGGGAGCCAACATAACGCCATAAGTACTATTTCCATACTATTTTAATTTTCACATCAATAAAATGGCTGAATGGCGGAACAGCATCTAAAGTACACAGGGACCAAAGAGTATAAATGACAGGGACCGTGAATAATTAGAATATTTGTGAGTATGTAATTTTTTGAATTTATATCATTTGTTAACCTTAATGCTTTTTTCTGAACCTTATTTAATTTTAATTATTGAATTGTGCATTCGTGTGCGGTGTGAAATGTGAATGCAGTCTGAGGATGTAGTGGGGTAGCATTTTGAAATTTGAGTATTCAGTTGTGCGTAATAATTGAATAAATTGATATTCAGTAGCTATTTAGTAGCAAAAATCGCATTGGGACCATCAAATTAGGTTTTTATAAAAAACCATGAGTTCCCTTGGGCTTTTCGAAAACCTAAATTCAGATTGAAGTTGCGGGCATTATTTATTTTATAAAATTATTAAGATTCCCAAATTGACTGCTGGAAATCTAACCTTATAAGGTCGAAACATGTTGTTGAAATTTCAGGCTCCGTTAGGGATCTTTGGGTGAGCCTTGCTAATGTTTTCCTCACTATGTTTTCCTTCACTATTATAGCAAATTACTTAATTTCTGACAATACATAACATCTCTAAAAAGTTTGAAGTGCGTTTCCAATATCAAACTCCCAATATAACCTGAGATTTTAACCACTATGCTATCACAGCTTTTAATTATGTACCTAACATATTAGTGTTATTATTTTCTGAGTAACAATCAAGAATATTTCATTAATTTGCAGGACTTCTCAAAGCAAGACTTCAAGTATTTAGCATCCAAAATGGAAGTGAATATAGAATCACAACCAGAGTATGACACTGCACTTAACGTAAGATAGAGGGACTATGGACAAAGTAACCTAGAAGAAAAACAAAAATATGAAGCCATACAAGTAATTGTAAAAGGATGACTCCAAGAACCAGCGGCATTGTGTGTATATGCTTTGTACGGTGATATTATTATCCTGTATTGTCGTGCTAGAGATTACAGACTCCAAGTCCGACTACACAAGTAGTAACAGACATGTTTGCTTGGAGCGTGTGGTTTTTAAGTGGGTTGTAGTACCCATACCAATCGCAAGTTTAGCAAAAGCATCAGCAGTCTCCTTGCCACAGATACTGGAGTGACCTGGAATGCAAGCCAAGTTAACATTCATGCCTTACTGTTGGCATGCATATTGTAACTCACTGATCCTTAAGGCAATAGAAACTCTCACCTTACTTATGGAAAGGGTTTTCCTTGAGTGCTTGTAAGAAGCTTAAGGAGTCTGTTAGTATTATAACTTTGTGTATGTTATTGGCTTCAAGTTCAACAAAAAGGATTGCTTCTAAAATGCCAATAGACTCCTATGAATACTGAAGATTGGGGGACACTTGAATTGAATACTTATTTTGAATTTAGGAATCCAGCATGCTACACCAACAGAACCGTTCTGAGATAATTTTGGGGAAATCTGGCCAGTTGCTTTGAATAATTTCATCAAATTTATGATGAGCTTCCACTGTATCCTTGTGAATGCCAAAATTAACTATTGGGACCTTACAAGTCACTTTTATATGGGGTAGAAAAAAGGGGAAGTCTGGGCGATGAGTTAATAAGATGAGGCAGGGATTGTACAACCACAAGAAGGATTACATTAAAGAATAAAAAACACAGACAGGGAAGATACAAAAGGCGGCCTTATCGCTAGCGATCTCTACCAGGCAACCTTAAAGATTGGAAAGTATAAGGAAAATTAGACTGCAGGTGGTGTGTAATATACTAATAAACATACATTCAAATAACTGATACATACTAATACATAAACCACTAATACATGTATTAAATAATATGTATAATACCAATATACTAATAAAATAGATTAATATATACTCTATAATCATACTTAAGGAGAAACTAAAATATGATTGTCGTCTTCAATTTGTAAGATAATGCTTTTTCACTGCAGTTTTAAAGGAGTCTAGTGACTTTGATTTGCGTATGGTCAATGGTAGTGCATTCCAAAGTTCAACAGCTCGCACAGTGAATGAGTTGCCATAGAACTTCGTTTTGTGACTCAGCGTTCCTAATATTAAGGTTCGGCAGGATCTTGTCGGTTTGCACTCCAAGAAAACTAAACTTCTCCTTGAGGTAAGGGGGAGTTTTTAAGTGATATAGCACACAGTACAGAAAGTACATGCAAATTGCTCATATTGTTTGTTTTTAACAAGTTGAAACTTTTTTTTTTTATTGTTTACAAGTTTTTACTCCAAAGGTTCGATTAGATTACAACATGGGATTATTCAAGGGGCAGACCAACAAATTCCTGAAAGACCGGCCACACATTGGCGGTTCCTCTGATACTGCAAATGTTCATGGGTGGCGGTAATCACTTATCATCGGATGATTCACCTGCTCGTTTTGCTCACTCACAAAAAAAGTCGCATAGTAAAAAGAAAAAATAATGTTGGTGTTGATGTCTGAGCTTTATTTTCTCTCTTGGTCAAGGAGGATGCGAAAATTCAAGGACTTTCCATTGTTCAAATTCTCGACCATTGTAAAAAAGAAATAAACTTCAAAACTTTATGATGACTATTCTGAATAAACGAACTAAACTAAATAAACTAAATTCAACGTGTGAGGTCTACTTTCACATCTGATGGTTTGAGGTTTTATTCACCCTCAGGGTCAAAGTGGAACTCAGATTTGAAATGAACTCCAAAGGATAAAAATTCTTGACTCAGATAAAAAAAATTGATGTGATGTTGGCAATTTTGGATCGGTTAAATTTTATTTATTTATTTATTTTACATCTATTATATTTAATGTTATTCTTGGTGTTATTTTTTTGTGCTTTTGGGTCTAAATAGAACTCAAAGAATTTCCAAGCATCAAATTCTCAATTTTTGTTAAAAAAAGATGATATGTCGGATGAATTGAATAGTAATTTCGACGTATGAGGACCACTTTTACCTGATGATGGTTTGAAGTTTATTCGCCCTCATGGTCAAAGTGGAACCCATACTCTTATTTTATTCCATAGTATAAAATTTCTTCAGTCTCATTATTAAAAAAAATGTTCGTGGTGATTGAGGGTTATTTTCAGTTTTGATCAAAGAGGATACAAAAATCAAGGACCTTTCCAAGGTTCAAATTTTAATGTTGTAACTATTGTGATTAAAGTTCATATTCTTGATCATTGTAAATAAATAAACTTCAAAATCTTATGTTGACTATTCTTGATAAACTAAATGTAACTAAACTCACTAAATTAAAGTCAACGTGTGAGGTCGACTTTACTTCTGATGGTTTGCTTCAGGGTCAAAATTGGAACTCAGATTTTGACTCGTAAATCCGAAGGATTTGGGATCAGTTAAATGTTATTCTTGATGTCTTATTTTTTGTGATTTGTTAGCCAAATAAAAAGTTTAGAATTTCCAAGCTTCATATTCTCGATTCTTGTTAAAAAAAAGTTATCTTGATAGTTGGATATTTCGGATGAATCGAGTAGTAATCTGGGCATAATGGGTGATAGTTTGAAGTTTATTCACCTTCAGGGTCAAAATGGACCCCAGACTATTATTTTACTCTAAAGGCTGAAATTTCTCCAGTCTCATTGTTAAAAAAAATGTTGTTCTTGGTGTCTGAGGTTTGTTTTCACTTTTGATCAAAGAAAATGCGCAAATCAAGGACTTTCCAAAGTTCAAATTCTCGACCATTGTAAAAAAATATGTTGACTATTCTGGATAAACTAAATTAAACGTTTGAGGTCTACTCTTACTTCTGGGTGTTTTAGGGTTATGTTCACCCTCAGAGTCAAAGTGGAACTCAGATTTGGAATTCACTCCAAAGGATAAAAATTCTTGACTCTGATTAAAAAAAACCTAAAATTATTTTGGCCATTTTGGATCAGCTTAGTGTTATTCTTGGTGTCTTTTTTTTGTGCTTTTGGGTCAAAATAGAACATCAAGAATTTCCAAGCTTTAAATTTTCGATTCTTGTTTGCCCGAGCCTCGTTTTAATAAGCTTTTTATTAAGAGCAACTAAGACTCAATATTGTTAGTATTACAAATCTTATTCTATGTTAGTACTTAACCTATCTTACTTAATCTAACATACTTAATTTAAATTAGTAACTTAAATTTAAAGATGTGCGTCATCGCTGCACTATTCCATTAGAAATAGCACAGCAATGACTCACATATCTGCAGTATAGTCTGCTAGCAATCATACTCAGGATGCCGTTGGAACTGCTCCGCAATCTGCGCACCAGGGATCCGCATCTTTTCCGCATAGTGGCGTAAAAGCAGTCAACTCGCGCGTTTGCGAACATCCCTGATGCGCTACAAAAACGGGGCAGCCCCATCAGCACCCTTGAAGGCATTGTTGTACTGAACACGGAGCGCGTTGTAAGCTTTTTGAGTGTACTTAGCCCACAGGTTGCACGTGTAGAAAGTTGTACAGTACACTCTAAACAACGTGATCTTCACGTTGCCTGAACAACGCGCAAAACTGCGGGCCAGCATATTTGCTCTCACTGACAACGCTCTCCGTTCTCTCTCAATATCAGGGTCGTCTTTAAGGTCGGGAGTTAACATATGCCCAAGGTATTTGACTGTATACACCCTTTCTAATATTGTACCGTTGAGCAGAACGGGTGGTACTCTACTTGGTGTTTTTTAAGCGATTTGACTATTTTTTTTTTATTATTTATTATTTTAAGGTACGCCCACAGCATGTTCACAAAACACTTAAAAATACGAATCAAAAAGTTGATTCATGTGGATTAAAACGAGCGTCGAGTTCTGTAATAACATGATCAATGAAAGGGTAAAACACATTTCGTCGGTAGTATATTTCGGCAGTTTCTGCTGTAATATTATTGCGCAGAGTTTGCCTTCCAGTTATTCTTGGCACAACTATATCGCTTGAACTCATGTGCTGTGCTTGCTCAAAAAGGATTGCGAACTGACTTTCGTTCCGAACATTTAGTAAAGTTTGTAACGTGGTGAAGCAGTCGAGGGTTAGTGGGCTACTCCGCCACGTACCGTCAACCACGGCATCTTTACCATAATTTTGAAGAAAAAACTTAATAAATCGAAAAAATAAACATTTAGGATTAAGCTAAGATTTTTAATCGATGTCTTTAGTGCTTCTCTGTTGCTTTATAATTCCCTGCGACATATAACTGTAAAACCGCTAAAGTAGTACCATAAGCATGGTACAGGTAAAGAAGCCACAAAATTGGCAACTTTACCTTTACAGTAATTCTCATTAGAATGAAGCCTTTTTAACTGAAATTGGTAAAGATACCATTCCGCTTTACTTTCTCAGTTTATATGTATGGGTACTTTAATCTAAAAAGCTATATACTAGCAACACAGGCTGGTAGGTAAAGATGACATTGATTCCATTGAAATTTTCATACTAATGTAATTTATTATTAGGGCTGCCACCAGTTAAATGTATTTAAAAAAATGTACCTTAAAAAAACATCACAAAACACAAACACAAGTTAGATTTTCGCAAGGAGAGTTGTGAAAATGGCATGCGATAGTAAAAATTGCAAGTTATAACAAAGTACCTATGCATTTCATTTATTTTTGCGATTATAACTTGTAGCTACCACTACCCGTCGCATAATTATTATATCAGCTATACTATAGTAGTTTCAATCTCATCAATATGTTTGTTTGTATAAATTTAACTTATTATTAATTATTAAAAAAAACAAGTTTAAATGTTATTGGATATTTATTAATGAACAAATTACTATTCTAGTTTGTATTTAAATTTTACGTCAAAATATGAAATTCCACGCCGGTTTTTGTACGGATTGGGTAAAATTTGCACTATATCATTTTTAAATATAATACTTGTATCGGGAACTGTGGGCCAGTAAAACCCGCCGTTTTTGAATCTCATAAATTTCGCAAAAATACCTTCACGTTCGGTAATATTCGTAATCAGGCCGCAGTAATACTTTTTTGTATTTTTGGTGCTTTCAAACTTTACCAATATGTATTGTCCAATATATAAACTTTTGGCTTTGTCTGTCCTGTTTGAGTCATTTTTTGTCTCCTCCTCTAATAAAGTCTCATTACCTTTAATACTCCCTATTCTCAAGCTTTTTGTCTCATGTCCTTCTGTTTCCAAAGTGTTTATTTCTTGGTCTATTTCCTGTTTGTTTCTTGCGTCTTGCTTGATTTCATATTTATTTACTACCTTTTGTTCTATCTTCTGTCCTCCCATTTCATTAATTTCTGTTTTTAAGCTTTCTGTCTCAGTCCCTTTTGTGTCCAATTCACTCATTTGTTCCTCTAACTCCTGTTTTTCCCATGCGTCTTGCTCTATTTCATATTCATTTACCATCTCCTTTCCGTTCCTTTCATAATTTCTTTTTCTCAAGCTTTCCGTCCCATGTACATTTGTTTCTAATTCGGTAATCTGTTCCTCTATTTCCTGTTCCTTCATTTTCTGATCCTCTATCAGTTGCTTTAATAAGTAATCCTGCATGTCTTCATTGAAATCATAATCCGAAGAATCTGCATACTGTATAGAGCATTCAGAATCTGAATCTGTAGAATCGTCGTGGAGTCTTTTGGTTCTGATACCCCTCTTTTTAACATCTTTATTTGAAATTCTTTGTTCTTTACTTTTTATCATAAATCCGGATGGTCCAGCTTTTGGTTCTTCACTTTTTGTAGTAAAATCAGATGTTCTAGCTTTTCTTTGTTCATTTTTCGTTGTTTGTGATTTTTGATTGCCGTCTGCCTTCGGGGGTATTATTATTTCTGAAAGAATAGTTATTTTAGGCCTCTTTTTTTCTGGTAATTTGTTTCCCACTACTTGTTCACCACTGTTAGCAGCAAAATTTGTTTTGATTGTCAACTCACTAGTGCTGTTCAGTTTGTTTTTTTTAGTTACATCTTTATTTATATCCGAGCTGGTGACTGATTTTCCTGCTGCTACATTCATTTTTTTATTTCCTTTTATTCTTCTTATTGGATTTGGATTTCGGTTCTCTTTTAGATAGTCAAGTAAGGATTTATCTATGTCATGGGTAATTTCTTCACAATATTCTGGAATTTTTGAATATACTTTCTGTGGATTATATGGAAATATACCAGTTGCTCTAAATCCACTGATTAAGTTATCAGCATTATTTAAGTTTCCGTCTTGAATTAACTGCTTTAAAAGTAACGGAAAGTGCATTTTATTAAGTGATGTCTGCTTTGGATTTTCAATTTTGTATTTCATAAGAATTTTTCTCCAAGTTCGTTTTAGTGGGGCAAAGAATGCGACGTCGAGGGGCTGTGTTATATGCGTTGAATTGGGTGGTAGTAATACGAACCTTATATTGTAACGCTCGCAAAGTTCTATGACTTCTAAGTTAATGTGGCTTGATAAGTTGTCACCTATGACAAGCTTTGGTCCTTCTAGACTTTTAGCCCATGGTATCACTATGGTCGTAAACCAATCTATAAAGATGGCCGAGTCAAACCAACCACTTTTAGTTCGATTATAACGTGCCCCTTCTGCAGGGTTATGCTGTATCTCAGTGGCACACTAATTTCGTGAAAATTTCTAATAATTAAATGTCAAACTCAAATTTTCTATTCGCTAACGTCAGTTTTTAACCAAGATGACGTCATAGACAATGACTCTCGATCATAGCCATTAATGGGATGGAATAGAAACCGGAAATGCTTTTTCACGTATGTTTTCGTATCGATAGTTTTTAAAACTCTATTCACTAAGCAAAAATGACAGTTTGTAGTTAGAAACTTTATTAGGTGGCTACAATCGTTTTAACAACTAGTCGGGACCAGTGTTTTGCGACTCGCCACTATAATCCGTCCCTTTTATAGAGGTAATAATTTTTTAGCAATCTCAACGAATGTAGAGATGTTTTAATTTCGAAGGATTTTTATTAATTACAAATCGGCTGAATTCCGTTCGGTTTTTCAGAAAAATATATTATAATAAAAAATTGATACACAAGTTTAAAAAAATCTATTCAAAGTATGCTCCTGAAAAAAGCTTATTATACAATCGAAGATTATGTAAATGACAAAAAAGCTTGGATTTGATGCGCTCCAGCAATACACGGCGCTGCAATTGTTTGTATACAGTATGGCATATTATTGTAAATTGTACATTTGAAAAGAGCAACCGCCGACTTTCTTGCTGGTTCTTCTCGGTAGGAACAGCATTCCGAACCAGTGGTAGATTATTTTGACGATTCAAAAGCACTTGTAAAAGTTTAATTGAATAAAAATAATTTGAATTTGAATTTGAATTTTGATACCTAGTACCTAGGTACTTACCTATTAGTTGTAAAAAGGTAAGTAATATAAAGTAAGGTTGGTTCGTCGGAGTTAAATTATTGTTATTTTGTAAGCAAGTAGGTACTATATTTTGTGGTTATGTTAATGTTGTAGATAATAATTTAAAAAAAATATGGCTCGTGCCGTATTGATGGGGCATGCTGAAGAGCAGCGCCAACAAAAGGCGCTACGGGTCCACAGGCGCAGGCTGCGCGATATGTATAACGGATAACCCAATGGAGCTGCCAGACACAGAGTTCATTGCGAACTTTCGTTTGAGCAAGGCTGGCTATCAGCAGGTGTTAGAGGAACTCGGGCCTCACCTCCAAGCCGCTCGACGAAGGACAGCTGTTCGCATTGAACTAAATGTAAGTCTCATGTAGGTACTAAAGTACCTATTTTCTATCTTTGTACCTATTCTACTCCCTTTACAACCTCTCGCACTGCCAAGGGTCACTGGTAGAGATCTCTTATAGAGTGCTTCTCTGTCCACTTTTACTTTCTTTGTCTCTTAATTGTTACAACTTTCTGGTACAAAATAAAATAACAAATAAAAATAAAATTCTGATATTTATATTGAGGAAGAAAATATTGAGATTAATTTAACACAAAAATTGGATATTGTATTTATTGCAGATCCTAGCAGCTCTGCATTTTTATGCCATGGGTACATATCAGCGCCCAATGGGGACATCACATCTTGCAGCCTGGTTTCCTAGAGGCCCTCCAGCGTATCGACCCATCGCAATATCGCGATGGGTCTCTGTAAACTCAACCAAGAGTTCGAATTGGCGCACAGAGACTTTTCTTCTTGGAGGCATCTAAATAGACAAAATATGCTTCATGATTTCGTTCAAATTGTGTGCTGAAGGAATAATTAGGTAGGTACACAATAAAAGCACTCAAGAATACTGTAATTCTATAGTCATTCTATAGTCATAATTCAAAGTTAGGTACTACAAAACACTAATCTATGCAAAACACAAAACCGTTTAAATTCAAGTCAAAGTTCAAACTGATGTAATGTCAATGTCAAATGTCCAAAGATAATAATTAAAAACTAGTCGAAGTCGTACAATTTAAAAAGTCTTTCATTTCTACTACGCTACCTTTCAGGCAGAGATATTTAATTTGGCCATATAGAGTCGATAAAATACGCTACTATGTTAATGTTGGCCAACTGCCAAGTGTTAGATACTCGTAATTAGTTAGCCACGCATTCGATACGGAATAGAAAAACACGTGACCTAAATTTCATGGATTTCTAACTGGACTCAGTGTCTAACGAAAACTTTCAAAGATACAGAATAGCCATGCTGGACCTCCATCGCACCATTGTGTCCACATATTCTCAGATTTATAGACGATGTACGGGGCTAAAAGATCACCACTGGCTGTTCCTGAGAACATTACAGAAATACAACCTTTTGAGTAGTTGACTGTTCTTTCCGGATATTTGATTCCCCGGCGAAAAATGCATTTGACTGCCCCTGGGTCATCACTGACATTAGTTTCATCGTAATTTAGTATGTGAGTTGCCGGCAAATCTTTAACACAGCTCTTCAAATTTTCAAAGTATATCTGAAAATCTTGAAGGGATTTTTCGGCTCTTGCTTTTTTGATGTTTTGTGTAGATCTCACAGTCAGTTTGTCATGGTGTCTTATCAAAAAGTTCTTAACCCACCAGTCACCTGGAGGATTGTCATTAAAAATGTAGGCTTTATTTTTTTTTTTAAGGTAATCGAATACGATCATGCGGAAATCTAACTGTGTTAATGGACATCCAAATTCAGAGGCAACAATAAGCACTTTTACAAATTGCGACTCCTCTTCCTCCGTGAATCGGTATCGTGGACCTGGTTTGCTGGTATGTAAATTTTTAGCCCGCTTTTCTATTGTACGGCGTGGTATACCGAATTGTTTTTCAGCGTCATAAGATGACACCTTTTTGGTAAGGAACATTTCCACCGCTAATAAGAGCATTTCCTCTGAATAATTCTTATAGGGCCTTGCTCCTATTTTTCTTCTGTTCCGCTTTTTTGGTTTAGGGCGAGTCATATTTGATCTGAAATGAAGAAAACCAGGTAAGTACCAGCAAGTATTGTTTTTTTACGCCCCAAGGGAAGCAGACAGGCTGACGGTCCATTTGATGATAAGTAGCCACCGCCGTCGAATAAGGGAGTTGCTATGGCACTGCCCACCCTAGTCAGACGAGAAATTTGCAAAACCCTAATTTACTAAGCTTACCACTTACCTAACCAAGTACCATATAAAGGTATCTCGTCGAGAATTGAACCCACGACCTCTGAATTAGCAGGCAGTGGCTTAAAATCATTACATCACGGAAACGGTTTAGATTGTAAGAACCTATAATAATATTACTAGTAAGTGTTATACATATTATATAGTAATATTATTGTTAGGTAATTTGTAATTAGCCTGTAAGTCCTCGCAGTAAATAAATAAAACAATTCTCTCATTTATGTAGGTAACAACCCTGTCAACAATAGTGACAACCCTGGCTACAGGTAAAAACGCCACTATAGAAACTGTGGCAACTTTACCTAACCCCAACTATCATTACCTTTACAAATTTCTCTTAAAATTGTTTAGAAACGATCATGATAACAGCACCCACGTCTTCGTAGGAAGGTTACACATAATTTGTATCAATTCTACTTACCTCGGCCAAGTTAATTCACAAACACAATGAAAATTTCGATCAGAATCTGCAGTTACAATTGTCCCGCGAATTCAAATTCAAATTCAAATTCAAATTATTTTTATTCAATTAAACTTTTACAAGTGCTTTTGAATCGTCAAAATAATCTACCACTGGTTCGGAATGCTGTTCCTACCGAGAAGAACCAGCAAGAAACTCGGCGGTTGCTCTTTTCAAATGTACAATTTACAATAATATGCCATACTGTATACAAGCAATTGCAGCGCCGTATATTGCTGGAGCGAATCAAATCCAAGCTTTTTTGTCATTTACATAATCTTCGATTGTATAATAAGCTTTTTCCAGGAGCATACTTTTAATAGATTTTTTAAACTTGTGTAAAGGCAAGTCTAAAATTGATTGTGGAATTTTATTATATAATATTACACTCATTCCCACAAACGATTTTCCCACTTTCCTGAGGCGGAGCGTAGGATATGCGAGCCTATTACGGTTTCTAGTTTGCCGGTCGTGGAAATCACCGATTTTTTTGTAACTATGAATGTTTTGTCGTACAAAAATGACAAACGTTAATAACTTGTCAATTGACAGTGTTACCAGCGTAAAAGAAAATATGTGTGACCAGTGACTCATTACAAATCTACCAGTGTGTCTATGAAATATCTTCTATTTGTAGTTTTTGATAAAAGTTATTTTTCTTAATACAAGTCAGTGGTAGGTAAAGATAACAAAGAAAGGTAAAGACGCCTTAGTTGACGGTACATTAATTAGGGATCTGCCTATCTAGATTTGGGGGAACGGGAATTTTCAGGAATGAAACACGAATTGACTTGACTACCTAATAAAACTGTTTTTTCATAAACTTAATCTTTACTTAACCCTTAATAAGGCGCGAGCCTGTGTAATAGTAAACTTTAAATTAGAAGCGTGTTTAGGGTAATTTAATGCTGGAGAATCCAAAAAATACATTTAAAAGTAGTGGGAGAGGGGGGAAATACCTTTTTTTGCAGTGGGAAAATGATTCCCTTTGCCCGATTATGCTTGTCATAAGTGTAAGAAAGTGGGAATATAATTCCCTTTGCCTGTTAAGGTTATTTGTTTTTATAATAGTTTTTATTACTATTCAAATATAGCGCTGGCTGCTGACTTTGCTTCCGATATTTATTATTGCAAAAAAAAATTAAAGGTATTCCTACTACTCGTACATAATATTATAAATGCAAAGGGTTGGCTATTGAAATGTGCCGCCCTGATAGATTAAAGATGAGTTTACACGGGCCGGGCGTCTTAAAGGGTATTTGATGTCTCCGAAACAATTTTTTTGTCGGACGCGCGGTTTTTTAACTAAAAATACGAATATACGTATATTTTTAGGTTAGAAACGTAAATTTTCGATAAAAAAACTTGCGTGAAGCGAAATGTTTGACACAACCGTGCAGGGTGGCCAATTTGTTGGGAATTTCCCAACCTGCGGGTAGATTTGAAATTGAATAGGGCTTAAATTGAATGGGAATGAAATTTGATATAGAGATGAGATAAATTAAACACGAAAAGACTGTAATCACTGAATTAAACGAAATAAAGGAAATTAAATAAAATTCATGAATAAAGTACAAATAAAATTATTCCTGAGGAGAAGCCTCATGAAAAGACTTAAAACATTTTTTTGCACATAGTGCAACTTGGCAAAATGTACATAATATTTTTGTTCTCTTTTCTTCCTTCTTGGTGCTGCAAAAACGACATCGTTTGTAGGTATTTCCTTCTTCAGGGAGGTGAATCCCAACGTTGAGGAGGCGAATTTCATCTGGTACGCCGAAGTTAGAGCCCTTCTTGTTTTTGAAAACAACCTGCCGATTTTTTTTACTTGTAAAGTTTGAAACCAACCCTCGAGCTAATCGCAATCTAAACTCTCTATGAGAATGCGTATTCACAACGTGTGTAGTGCTGTAAGTGATGTAGCTGTTGATTATTGAAGCATCAAACATAAAAAAGAACAATCGCATCCAGAACTTTCTACATTTGCGGTTGATCGGATACGATGATCGGAAATGATCAAAACGATCAACTCCGCCCATAGTGAGCGTGTAACAAGCGATAGCTTTGGGGCAAAGGATTTCCTTCTTTGTTCCATCTTTCTGAGTTCGTTTTACTAATACTGTGTCAGTTGGATGGTGGGCAGTTGTAAGAACGTTAACATCTCTAGTATCAAGCCATTTAATGGCTGTAATAGGTTTAGCAGTTACAGCTGCAAACTGATTTTTTTGTAGCCTAAGATGTTTTGGCTGTGATTTTTTCATTATATTTGGAAGATCTTTCCGATTCGCTCGTACAGTGCCAACAGCAAAAATTTTCTTTTTGTACAAGTCTTCCATAAGGTTGCAGCCAGTAAAAAAATTGTCAAATGCTAGCAGTGTGTTTTCAGGAAGGTCAGTAGCAAGTTTCATTACCACATTGTATCCAAGTCCTTCGTCTTCCATGTTGTCTCCCTTCCCAGTATATACTTGGAATGTGTATAAATAGCCAGTTTTGGCGTCACAACGTGCCCATACTTTAAATCCACGTTTGATTGGTTTTTTCGGCATATATTGTTTTAGACTGGATCGCCCTTTAAATTTGACCATGCATTCGTCGATTGACTGATGACTCGAATTTGCTGTTTCTTCCTGATACACTTTATTTAGTTCTGTTATCATAGGTCTTAATTTAAACAATTTGTCATAATCTGGTGAGCTTCTATCTGGTTCATTTTCATTGTTATTAATATGTAGGTTCTCCGTAATTTTTTTAAATCTTTTAATGGGCATAATTTTTGATATTTCTGGATTGTTGTAAAAAGGGTCATTTGACCAGTACAAGTCCATATCAGGCAAAGGGTTGAGACCCATCATAATCAATATTCCAAAGTATGCTTTCAATTCCTCTGCTGATATAGGTGTAAAATTGTTACTCTTTTTCTGTGCTGCGTATATATTACTTTGTTCTACTATAACTTGTACTAGATACTCCGGGAAAAACTTTTCAAAAACATAAATTGGCTGAGTTTTGTGATTATATGTTGATTGTGGACGAATGGGATTAATAAACTCTGGAACACTATGTATTTCCTTTTCAATTTTCCACTCTCGTGGTTGTCTTGTTCTGGATACATTGACAATTCTTTGACATTGCAATGTTTGATTTTCAGTTTCATAATAATTTATGTTTAACGGTCCAGCATTTGTGTCATCTGCCTGAATTGGATGATTGTCTTCATAAATCTCCTCAAAACATTGCTGTATTTCAATTTCTCTTTCAGTAAGATCCTGTCCCCTTTCTTCTTGCATATGTTCATCTGTTGCTTTTGTTAGTTGATCACCAGATAATTGTCCTGCTGTGTCACCCACACTACTGTCAGGACAATTTTCTTCTAAAATATCTTTTAGACAACTAACTGAATATAGTTCTCGGTCTACAATATCTATATTTTCTTCCGATATTTCTCGAACACCGAAAAGCTCTTCAAGACGCCTTTCAATAATAATATCTTCAGGCAAATTGCAGTAATCTGCCGGGCTGGTCACAGGTGCTGTCTGATAAAAAACATCATCGTCGGAATCAAGATCGGATAAATCGGAAAGGTTGTTGACGATTTCTTCCACCTCCCGATCACTAAGAATTTTATTTTTTTTCTTATTCATTGCTGACGAACACTACAAACAAAAGAAAACCTGTAAGTGACATGGGTTCTGAAGAGGAATGGACACAAAGAGTATCAAGAAAAGGACAGAAAAAGAAGTTAAATTTATTTCTATATATATATGCCGTATGCGTAATCCATAATACTGCAATCGGGCAATGGGAATTATTTTCCCACTTATTTATTTGAACATTTCGCAGAGAAATATCACTCTAAGACAAATAAAAACAATATACAGTAACACTAAACAGTTGTTTTATATGATACAGAAAGCATATTCTACTTACAGGAATTTTTGTAAAAGAAAAATTGTTTTTTTCTTTCTAACGTCCGATAATTTCAACTTTTCACTCACAATAACCTCGTTACTTCACTTTGAAATTGACATATCAGTGCAAGGTGACATTATAGGTGTGTGTTGCCAGTTTTAAGAAATTTAAAATTTACCATAAAAGCGTACCTTATGATTTCATTCAGTCTGTGGTCCAGCTGTTACGTAAAAATAAATGTTTTTGAACGCATTACTAAGTGGGAAATTATTTTCCTTTGCCTTATTAAGGGTTAACCTATTACATACGGGTTAGTTATATTTACAAGGTTATTTGGCACGCGGGTTTATCAACACAGCAAATAGAGATATTACACACACACACACACACACACACACACACACACACACACACACACACACAGTTTTAATTTTTGTACATCTCTTTGTTTTTATTGTTTTTCTTTATATTATTGTATACTCTGTTAAAATACTTGTCAATTAATTTTAAGAAGGTAATCTCATGTGGCCTTAAGTTTAACTTAGATTTATTATAATAATTATGTTGTATAACGCTGTTGATTACAATTGAATAATAAAAAAAAAAAAAAAAAAAATTACGGTACGGAACCTGCCACACTTATTGTAGTACGGGTCTCTAACGAGTCACGGGACTCCAACTACCGGGCGACCGAGGGTAGATGACACGCGAGGGGCGAGAGGCGGCGGGGCTGGTAATGGGGCAACGGGTTGCCGCATGCTCCAATACCTCCAGCGTCTATTCCGTGGTTGCGTCTGCCCGAGTTCCCACGAGCCGACACGAGGTCCACAGAACGCCCGTCTGCAGGCGGCGACCGCGGGCGTTATATACCAGCCCGCGGGCGGTGGTCGGCGGGGGCGGCGCGCTTTTGCACACGGCGGACGGATGGCCACGTGCTCGCTGCGTGATTGGAAATTTCCACTGCCTGTCGTCGGTGCGGGTACTCGGTTAGCGACCTGCTTCGCTACAAGTCGATTGTCCTAACTAACTACATATTATTGGCGTCACTCAGAAAAGCATGTATTATTTAAATATTTTTATCGAATTATTGGAATGTCCTCCCATAACCAACACAAAAAACACAAGTTCAATGTGTAGAGGTTATCCGAGAGTTTTAATCTAAATAAACTAATGCCAAAATAAATCATTTAATTAGAGCGTGATTGCTATCACAACATCTAATTATCCAATTCACAATCCAAATACCGAAAATATGCGATATCGCTCCGAATCTCAGATGGAGACTCAACTAAAACCTTCGAAACACCCATATTTATGCAAGTTCAATCTTGTTGGCCGCCTAGCAACAGATTGTATGACATCGAATCAGCCAAATATCGATTTTATCAAACTACCTGCATTAGATAAATTAATAATTTTATTTTATTTTTGACAACTCAAATCAATTTTTAAAAATAACCTTACAATATAAACACTACTATGTCCACGCTGGAATTCTAAATACCAGCGTTCGACAGTCCGCAGACATGGGCTTCATCACTGAACACAGATGTTAACACTGAAGCCATGTCAGGCCTCTTCTAAAGTTGTAGAAAATTATTGCACGAACATTTTCCTTAGAAAGATGCATTTTCGTACGTAACCTGACGATTCCAATCGACGCTGCGACTAAACAATGGCATTAATCCTAATACTTTCAACTGTTTTGAGATTCAAAATTTAAACACATTCGAATATAGAACAGTTCCAAATTCAAAATTGCCGGGAAATATGGAAACGACAGAACTTAAAAGGCATGCCTAGTATAAGTGAGGGTTGGGAATTCCCTTACATTTTGTGAGTCAACATTATATTCCTGAAGTCTGCTCTAGCTCTATTCAGGTTATGTTGCATGACATAATGCTAAATCATTATGCGTCTTCATATTTCTGCGTACTCCATTCAGAATTTGAGCTGCATCTTCCCTGCCCATTCTCAAATAGTTAACGTGTGAATCCCCATAGGCTGTCTCAAGCACTTTTTATTTCTGTATTGCAAAAAAAAATCTATTGGTTCCTGTATTAGAAGGACGTAATGCCATGTACGGTGTCACGGTGTCTGCCAAAGTAGCAAGCTCGTCGAGACTACTTCTGGGTTAAGATGCGATAATAACTTGTATATGAGTAGGTAGACGGCCGGCCCACAATCAACGCACGAATTTAAAATCATTATAACATTAGGTCTGGTGTAAGTTGACACTAAATTACCTTACCCATTATTAAATAAGAGATTTCCCAACTTATTTTTTTGTTAAATCATTTATTTATTTGTTTATTTATCATAATTAGTATATAGCGCTTCTAAAACATTGTTTTAAAAGCGCTGCTTCAAAGTAATTATAATAAAAATCATCCAATTTCTCTAACGTGCCAGCAATAAATTCATTATTTCTAGAAACGAATATAATAATTAAATTACAGTATAATTTTCCTGTGCAATACAATTGACTTTGGTAATAGTACTCTTTTTTAACACCATTTATCATTGACTTGCCTACAAGAATATGGCCATTTAATTCCCATAATGGTTTCTTGTGTTAGTTTCAATATGATCAATAATAAATCGTATGATCAGTAACATTTAATACATTCAACATTTCCAGAAATTCATTTTCTGGATTTTTGTTTTTGGATGGCATAGCTGTTTAAATGGCATTGATGAAACATCATATGAATAGACTACGAAATACTTTATAATTTTCTTTATTAAACGCATTGTCGGTCACCAATAAGTTAATTTTATCTTTAATCTGCCAGGAGTCCCGCAATCCTCGTCAGCTCCTGAGCTATATTCGAACTTGTATGCGGGCCTTCTAAAGCACTACACTCCAACAAAAATGAAATGTACTCCAATGTTTCACAATGTATGAAGTGTCCAGTAACGGCTATGTACGCTTCCATACTTCGGGATGTCCAGCAAATCCACAGTCAGACAGATCTTTATTTGTATTATTTTTTTTGACATTATCCAATTTATCTTCGTATTTTGCACTTAGTAATCTATTAGATAGCGTTTTACGAGATGGAATCTCATAGCTTGGATTTAACATTGACAATATCAAAAGATTGAAAGTCCCTGGTCATCATTTTTAATAAGATGAGTGAGTGCCAAGCGAGGAGTGTGAAGACGATTTGATAAAGAAAATCATTCAGCGTGACTTCTACATGGACGATTACTAACTGGAGCCGATACGATATCGGATCTGCATCGTATTTTGGTCACAGTGTCGGTTTTACGCTCTGGTTGTTTTCCGCTGCGGAAGTTTAAATCTAACTTGCCTTCAATTTACGAAAGTTTTGCAATAGACCCATTAGAAAATTTAACGCTAAGCGAGTCCACTAGCACTTTAGGATCGCAACGGAAACCATCCACTGACACCTTGAATATCATGGTAGGCATTCCAGAAGACACCAGAATAAAAATAATCCATACTAATATTATAAATGCGAAAGTGTGTCTGTCTGTCTGTCTGTCTGTCTGCTACGTTTTCACGGCCCAACCGCTGAACCGATTTTAATGAAATTTGGTACAGACTTGGAATACATTCCAGGGAAGGACATAGGCTACTTTTTATCCCGGAAAATCAAAGAGTTCCCATGGGATCTAAAAAAATCGAAATCCACGCGGGCGAAGCCGCGGGCATCCCCTAGTATAAAATATCTTTATTTTCAGACAGTTTTAACAATGCCGTTTGCTTGTGGTCTCCACACTAGGTAACCTGTATTGTGGGGACCATGTCAGACTTCCTAGAAGATTTCACTGAGGACTAGGAGAGTTCCTTTTGCGTACATAATATTTTATACCTTATAAGTTAGGGTAATTCCGGGGGAGATGGCCCTATTAACTTTGAAGTCTGATTGTCAAAGAATCATAATAAATCAAACGATTACTTTAATCACAAACGAAACTTTAATTATATTTCTTATTAAATGTTAACAATAATCAGTCTTAAAATAAACAAAAATAATCATTCAGGCATGAAATAAAAATCTTACGATTGGCCATCTCTCCCCGTTTGTCCGGGTATGATGGCCATAGGAGTGGGGGAGTGATAGCCAGTACTCTTTTTCCCTTTCCCTTTGCCCTTACGTCCTTTCAACTCCTTCTTTTTCTTATTGCCGCAGACGGAGCACATATCCTCAAACTCCGTACAATTTTCATGCGTCCAGAGCATACAAATATTACATTGCAGCCAGTCTTCGACGAGTTGGGTCTTATAATAATTTTCTCCACAGCCTCTACAGTTATCTTCTTCTTTGTCGTCGTTCTCACTTTCAGAAGTATCACAAAGGGACATGGGGACTTCTTCACAGCTACTGTCTGAGATCCTTCGAATGGCTTTCCGTTTTCTAACAGTCTTGTTTTCCTTATTTCTATCAGTCTCTATTTCTTGTTTAATCTTCTTTGGTCTCTTGAGCTTCTCTTCCTTTTCTTTTTCTTTTATTTTTTGCTTGGCGATGTAATCTTCAGACGTCAAAAGCATACTAACCTGCTTGGCGCGTTTACAGGCTTCTTTAATTTTGTTAGGCAACGGCGATATTTCATTCAGTACTTTTGTTGGTGTAGGTTTGTCATAATAAGATATCGGAGTTTTGGAAGTACTCGGGCCAAGTTCTAGCTGCGCTGATTGAGTCCTTTCAAGGTTCTCACGCTGACTTTCTCCAAGTGCTTCCAGGTTGCTACCAAAAGCGTAATCGGGTATAGCTCCTGGATTTAATGGAAAAACTCCAGTGGCTCTAAATCCGGATGTTGCATTATCACTGGTGGCTGATTTTCCCCAAGCTTGATTAAGTAGGGATCCAAACTGATGTCTCGTGAGTCGCCGTCCAGGGTGCTGTTTCAAATTCAAATTCAAATTCAAATTCAAAATGTTTTTATTCAATTAGACTTTTACAAGTTCTTTCGAATCGTCAAAAGCATCTACCACTGGTTCGGAATGCCTTTCCTACCGAGAAGAACCAGCAAGAAACTCGGCGGTTGCTCTTTTCAAAGATTTGATATACAATATTATGCCATGTATAAAAGCAATTGAAGTCCTGCGCATTGCTGGAGCGAATCGAAGTTCAAATCCACGCTTTTTTATCATTTACATAATCTTCGATAGTATAATATGCTTTTCTCAAGAGCATATTTTTAATAGATTTTTTGAACCTGTGTAAAGGCAAGTCCAAAATTGACTGAGGAATTTTGTTATAGAAGATTATACCCATTCCCACAAATGACTTTTGGACCTTCCTGAGACGGAGTGTAGGAGTCGCAAGCCTGTTACGGTGTCTAGTCAGCCTGTTGTGTAGATCGCCAACCCTCTTGTAACTAAGAATATTTTGTCTTACAAAAATTATGTTGTTGTAAATATATTGAGAGGCTACGGTAAGGATACCTATTTCCTTAAATTTTTCTCGAAGTGAATCGCGTGGTTTTAAGTTATAAATTGCGCGTATTGCCCTTTTTTGTAATACAAAAATTCTCCCAATATCTGCCGCTCTACCCCATATTAAGATTCCATAAGACATAATACTATGAAAATAAGCAAAATATACTATCTTTGCGGTCTCCACGTCAGTTAATTGTCGAATCTTTCTAACCGCGTAAGCAGCAGAGCTTAGTTTGCCAGCAAGAGTTGATATATGGGTGCCCCATTGCAGCTTCGCATCTAAGGTTATCCCCAAAAATGTAGTAGTCTCTTCTATTTTCAAAATATCATTATTTATCATTAAATTAATGTTACTTGTGTTCTTGGTATTGGGCACATATTGGTATTTCATATTGGTATTTCATCCACAATCTGCACGATTCATAAAAATAAATTTTAAGAGACTTAAAAACGGCAACGTCTAGTGGCTGTAGATAGTGTGAGGTATGACTTGGCATCGATAGCATGATAATGTCATTATCGTTGGCAAATTGCAGCATTTTGACAGAATTGCAATGGGTAGAGTGACCATCGAGCAAAAGCAGCACTTTCCCGGCTGGTTTCCTAGGCAGGAAATGAGATTTCATCCATTCTAGAAATAAATCTGAGGTTATGTAGGACGATTTTGGGGACATAAAAACCAGTGATCCTGGCGGCAAACCATCTTCAAATTCTGGTTTTTTTCTTTTCCCTTTCATTATTTATTTATTTATTTAATAATCGGACAACACAGATCCATTAGTGTTAGTAACAAAAAACTTAAAAATTATGTTAGTACTTAAACACTAAGTAGTTAGTAACAATACAAACTTAGAAACTATGTTAGTACTTAAACACTAAGTACTAACATAGTTTCTAAGTTTGTATCATTATGCATGTGGGGGGCAAAAAGTTACCTTCCGCATTACAACAGGCTATGACGGTAATCGTTTCGCCTTTTTCAGTGGACGTCGACATAGCTACAGCTTTCGAGCCCCTTTCAGCCAAAACATATCCCGGTTTATTGTTTAGTTGTAACCCTGTCTCGTCCATATTAAATATATTGCCAGGTTTTTCAAGCAAATCATTTTCAGTCAGTGTCTTCTCAATCATCTCGAAATAAGCACTTACTTCGTCTTTATTCATTCCTCTACCTCTTGCGTAAGATACTCCTTCTGATTTTCTTAAAGAAATATCAGGATTTCTTTTTAAAAAGAGTTGTAGCCAATCATAGCCCGCCTTCTCATTTGATTCATTGAATCGGTGTTTAATTTCCAATTGCTCAGCGAACTGGAATGCAATTTTTCTTAGGTCGTCCATCGTCAACGGAAATCCTTTAGCCTGCATTTCTTTTATGTGTTTACATAATCTCTTTTCATTAGCAATGCCAAACGTAGAAGATGGACCCATAGGCCCTTTTTGGTCGTTATTAAGTTTAAGTCTTCGTTCTAACGTTTTTCTAGGTAAATTATAAATAATAGAAGCCCTGTACACCGACATATTTCCATTTCGCACTTCAGCCATGGCTTTTTTTAAATCTTCTTCTTCCCAAACCCCCCGAGCAGCTGTTGCTTTACGCACGTAGGTATTGGGCATCTGTAAAAGAATGTTTTGATTAATATATATACCTATACCTAAACTAAAATACCGCAACGACATAAAAACATTATATGGCTAACTCACCCTGAAAATAATAGGCCATCTATCCCGATTGTTCGGGAGAGATGGCCATATGAATTAAAAGAAGAAACATACCACTATGATTCATAATTTATAGGTTAGAATGCGTGTAAACTTAATTACTTTACAATAACTGTGCTAAAACATGCAAATATTGTAAAATCTTTTTGCGACCACGTAATATGATAACCCCTTGCCTTATATTGAGCATTCAATCAAACAAAAAAGTGGAATTTACTTACCTTTTCATTTATTTTTTTGACAAAAACTCACGGACATTTGTCGCCGGTCGCGAAACGAAGCGTACTAAATAAATATTAGTGCCATCTATTGCCCAATAGACGTATTTTTATTTATTGGCCATCTCTCCCGTACGGCCATCTCCCCCGGAATTACCCTATATAATTTTATATATTATTTTAGACACGAAATTACTAATATTCACTGGACAGCAAATAAACCGGGCCACCTGCTACCTTGGAAGTCTGATTTGATTTTCTCAAAAAGTATAAAACTTACATCTATCAAAATTATACCTGCAGAAAGTGCATTTCATGATGATTAAAATGATAGTAAAACAAAGATTCGCCAAAAATCAAATCTTCAGATATTAAGAAAGAAGATCTACAGATCCCGCTCATCCTCGCTACGCTTCCGCGGCTGCCCGAATCCAAAGTTTTAGAGATTGGCCGCAAAACAAACAAAAACAAACAGAACTAGCCGAAGCCTGCTTCTTCTATACCGGCCAAGGCGATAAAACAAAGTGTTTTTATTGCGATGGGGGTCTCAAGGACTGGGAAAGCAACGAAGTCCCCTGGGAACAACATGCTCGCTGGTTCCATCGTTGCCTGTACGTTCGGCTGGTCAAAGGTCAAGAGTACATAGAAAAGGTGTGCTCAGAGGTGAGCATTATACCCGCCCCTGCGGAAGAAAAGAAAGAGGAGGAGAAACCTAGAGAATAAATAACCTAGCCGACTTTGAAAAATGGAGGAGTTGTGTTTTTTGTTTTCATAACATTGTTTTTTGTTTTTATAACATTGTTCCATAAAAATTTGGATTCCAACTCCTCAATCCTGACACTGCAGGGGATCTGACCAACCCACGCTGGCGAAGCTGCGGGCATCATCTAGTAAAACATAAATATTTATTATAATGTGGTTTTATAATATTCATAATTCATGTATAAAATATAAAAATGTGGACCCCAGAGGGGTGGAATGCGCCCCGCCCCGCGCCTTCCTGTGAGTACCGACATCCTGACCAATGCATCTCCACCACAATAATAGCAAATGAATTATGAACATATAAAACTGATAAAACAAAAGAAAAATGACTTTATCTCCAAATAACGCTTGGGCATACAGTCATATACATACTAATAATATGATATAGATTTAGCATGCAATAATTAAAAATCAAATAATCAACAAGCATATAATCAACAAATATAAAACAAATACCCATTCGATGACGCAGGAAAATAAATACAATGTGTAAAACTTGTTTACATCTTATTTGAAATGCTGACTCAGTGAGGAGGCCCGTCATATTTGCCTGAGCCATTTTTGCGTAAAGTCTGTGCTTAGGAAGTGTTATTGTTTTCACTGTTTTTCCCTCGCTTCTAAACTTGTCAGCGAATTCTGAGCGGAAACTCCGCTCAGAATTTCCGCTCCCAGGGGGTTTTCATGTCTGTTATGGTTTGGAGGATTCCCAAATCTTCATTTTGGGTACCGAATATTGCATGGTAGACAACTTGAGATGCTGCGATGTCGTCCATAGCAGTCTCAATTGTCCATGATACATTCGAGCAAGCTTTGTAGATTCTCCACATTCCTTTCCCTGAAACATCCACTTCATCGGTGCTCTTGCTGCCTGTTGTCTTGATTATGTTGCACGCTCTAAGCTGCTCGGGGGTTGCCAATACATATATTAATTATATAGTAGCTGTTTGTGTCTAAGTATGGCTGTTTTTAGTATGAAAAGTTGTCGGACTGATAGCACTCCACTGTCTTTGTAAAGTAAAGTAGTCGAGTACCTGAAAGGTTTTTTTTAGCATTACTTTTAAGACTGAACGTTGCGCTCTCTCTAATTCTATTAAAATTGTCTTAGCTGCACTTCCCCAGGACAGAATGCAATAATTGAGTAAAGACAGACATAATGATAAATATATTAATTTCAATGTTGCAATGTTCGCTACGTCATGTAATTTTTTCATTATACCAGTAACTTTTCGCACAAGTCTTGATAGGGAAGCGACGCGGGATTTAAAAGAGAGTTTGTGTTCCACTTGGATCCCAAGATACTTATGTCGTTGACCATGCCGATTTCTTCACAATTGCATTGAGGCTTTATCTTTGAATCTTAAGGCCATAGGTTTTGTTTGGAGCGGATATAGCAGTTTTGTGAAAGCAAAGATATTTTGTTTTGGCTGTGTTCAACGCCAGCAAATTGCTATTGAGCCATTTTGATAGCACTGAGATTCCCTGTTGAGCATTTTGGTATGTTTCCTCCCACGTCAGGCCATGGAATATTAGGGCCGTGTCATCGGCATAACAAATGATGTCAGCGGCTTTGAGTGGTAAGTTATGTATGTCATTTACGTATAATATAAATAGAGTTGGTCCAGGGCCCCAAGTCTACTATTGCAATTGTGTTTCAGTTGTCTATCAATGACATCTTAATTGTTACTTTTAGCAATTTTGGTAGTCTACTAATTCAATGGCGTCACAATTGTTTTCCGATGGCGTGCCACTGACACTTCAATGACACAATTGTAAATAATTGGTAGTCCCGTACTTAATGACAAGTCAATGATCGAATTTAAGCGTAGTCTGCTAATAGTTTGACAGTTGCAATGACCATTGGATCGCCATTGAACTATCATTGATGCGCCATTGTGCTGTCATTGCTTTTAAGCCAGTGTTTGTTTGGTTTTACAAGGGTTTTTCATCATGTTTAGCAATAGTTTGGGTATTTAGTTGTAATTTTTTTTTTCAGATGTTTGCTCAGAGCACATGCTTTGCATTACAGTCCAATCACCACAGGCAAGATTGTAAATGCATGTTATATTTTGCACAGTATTGCAAACAAGACCAACACACGTGCCTCCACTCATGCCTGTGGAAGCTCTTCGTCTGCAACAGGCATGTGATTTAATTTTTGTTTATTCTTAAAAATAATACAAATTTCCACAAATATGTTTATTCATTTAACATAAAAAAGAGTAAAACATCCTTAATATAAGAGTAATATTATTATGAAATAAACAACATTATTGTATATTTTAGGATGAAAACAATTCAAGGGCCGAGTTGGAAAGTGCTATTGAAGCACAGCATTCACAAAGCCATGGAGTCAACCAAGGTCTGCTTGAAGGTAGGGTGCTGCAGCAGGCTCTCATCAACAGGCTGTGGAGAAATACATGAAGTTAATAATAAATAATTGAAATAAATGATTTTGAATTTTGACTAGACTTTGATTAGATTTTTAAAGAAAAAATAATATTTCTTTCCTATAATCCGCATAACTGTTTAGCGATTATAGCGCCACATAGGAATATTAATTTTTCTTTAAATAACATGGAATTCCACAATGTAATGTCTGTTTCTATTCAATATTTGATTAGATTAATATTGGAAACTCCAAGCATAGTAATTGATAATAATTTGCTGATCTGACACCATTACCAGAGTATTTTCCATTTAATTTCTTTGAACAGACACTAAATTGTACCTTGAATGTAGTCATCAGATTCTGATCCTGATAGCTGTTTTGTGCGACATCTCTGAAAACAATAAACTACTGTTTATTCAATTTAATATAATGACTAAATTGTTTTTAAATATAAAATGAATAAAAAGGCAACCTTTTTCGAGGGGAATGCAACACTCGTTGCATCTCCTGCTCCTCCTGCTGTCCTGCTAAATACAGCAGCAAACTTTTCAATTGCTGCAGCCAGCCTAGCAGCAGCTTGGTTTGTTGCAGTCCCCAGTCTGACAATTGCTGCAGCCAAGTTCTCCGTCGCCTGGGCTTGAGCCAAAATGCGTCTGCATTTTGGCCTCGATATCTGCTCAAGCCTGGCCTGCGAACGCCGCTTAGCCAGGCTTTGCCCCGTCACTGGTGCGGTTGCAGTGACAGGAATGGCTCTCCAAATAGTCTAGCAGCGACGAAATCTGCTCCACTACTACCATTTTCGCAGTCCCTTATAATATTCACACTTCACAGATTTAAATATTCTGTCTACCTAGGTAGGCATTCGCAAGTCGCCTCAAAAATCAAAAATCAAAATTCAAATTGCAGAACTATCAAATGACATTGACATTTAATGTCAATTCGACAGTTACAGATGAAATATAATTATTTTTGACATTTTATTTTTTAGATCGCACTTAAAATTTATCTTTTTGGCTTATTATGATCATTTTACTTAAGGCTTAATCTTTAAAACACAAATAGATAACATTTATAATCGAATCTAGCTTAAATAAACGTTTTTAATATGTATTATTTTTTTTGGACTCATTTTGGCAAACGCTTTTTGAGCAAATGGCAATACCAACTACAATGCAACTGCAATCCAATTACAAGACCATCGGTCGGCCATTGTGAATTTAGTAGACTACGAAATTATGAACCAATGGTAATTGAATTAAAATTGCATTGTAGTTCAATGACAAATCATGTAAAATAGCAGACTTGGGGCCCTGGTTGGACATTTTTTTTTAAATTTTTTACGGAAATTTTTATAATTTTATTTCGTCATTATACTTCAGCATTGTGTTTATCAGATCAAAGTAGCATGGGTACGTGTCGTCATTATATACTTATTACCAAACACCCTGTATAAAAAAGAAAGTAGTTTGAAGGATTTTGACTTTGACGTAAACAAATCGTCACGTCCGGCTCCAGATCTTTTAGAAGCAGCAATTTTTCTTAATTCTTTTCTATAGTTGGATCTTAAGCTGTTGATTTTTTTACGAACCTCCTCAACTGTTGCTTAAAGCTTAATTTTTTTATAAAAATATATAACCGGATATAGTCGTAATGCTTGTCTTGCTTTAGCGGGATATTCATTAATTAAATTTTAATAAGTAAGTATTAATAAGATGTTAATAAGTAACAGTGTAAATAACCTGTTAATATAAAGTATACAAAAACTCACATTGCTATGATGTTATCCGGGTCTCCTTGTCACAAGGCGACTTGTAGGCTGAAATGTACACATTAAATTCGATAAGTTTAACTATTGGTAGGTAAACATAGATCTATTTGGTTCATTACCTAACACTATAAACATTATTTCTATGCGTGAAATCAATCTTGTTAACATTTCGTAAAACGTTTATCATTTAAGGTTGTTCAAAAATAAATATTACTGACGTTCGTTTACAATAAATTATATTTGACAATGTCGGTGTAGCAAGTGACAGCTACTGTCAGTTGTCACGTTCCGTCCCCTCCCGACCAGCTGTCGTGGCAGACTTCGGGCACCTTCGGTGTTAATTACGTTCGGGCGCCATATTGTCACGTTGGGGTGTTCACGCCACGCGTATGGCGTGAAGCAGCCATTTTGTGACAAAATGATGGTATGTAAGTGGGAACCAACGGATGCACTCAGCCGGTGACTAGTGGACCCTTACCTTTGCTTTCAGGGACCGTGGCATATTGTAAGCCTGTTAGATTATATTATTCATTCTTTCTTTCATTTCCCAACAATCTATTTTGCTTTATTTCTTGAAATATTTGTAAAATTTTTATACGCACTTCTAATTTTTCGTCAGAAGTGAACTCTTTCATAAAAGGAACCACTGACAAGCAATAATTAATATCGGCATTTTCATTAGACTTAAGCGCCTTTAATATATGGTCATCAAAGCTGTTGCTTTGCTTAGTTTTTCGTTTCCGTTGCAGATGTGACTCTGCTTCTTCTGACAGATCACCGTCATCTTAGTTTGATTCACTATTTCAATACTGCCTTCAGTCGGTCGTGATTCCATGCACGGTACTAGAAACAACATGCGCTCAAAATATACATAATATATTCTCTCTGGCGTGAAATGTTTCTCTTCATGTACTTTCTCTAAGATGTCATAGAACTCGTTCGTCCTTTCTTTCGTAAATCCCCGGGCTCTTGCGAACGAAGTTCCTGACGGCTTCCTCATCGACAAACGATCATTGTTTCTCCTTTGTTTCTCTTCAAAAAACTATACCGGCCGGCTATTTCCTTTTTAAAAGGGTTTGACATATTATTTTCTTGTTTCAAATGAAAACGCATGTCAGTCTTAGTCAATCCGTACAATCTATCTTCCATTTTCAAATTCTTTATTAAAACAGGCTTTCGTCCAATTTTTTTGGATACCAAGATGTCAATACAGGTGTCCTTTTCCGACAGATTTTGGGTATATATTAAGTGGATCTGGAATGGTCCTTAGATAATTTCCTTTCATAAAACAGCTCATAATGACGTCATAGCCCTGCTAATTGCCGAGATGGCGATTCGCAACTGTTGTTGAGATGTTTCAACTTTCAACTTTTGTTTCGCGTAACCTAAACATTTGTATAACAGCGGCTGATATCTCAATATTTAACTTTGGCGCTTGAAGCAATGTACAATTGCTGGGTATTTCTTTTATTTCTTTAACCATTCTCTTTTTGAGCAGTGGATGCTATAATTGTGTTAAATTACTGTGTATTTCTTGGCTCCATGTGGGTCCTGTATCAGTCGCCTCACCAAGAGCTGAAAGAATCTCTGGATCCAATGGTGATTCGAGTGGCGCGGGCGCCGACATCTCCGGATCCAATGGTGGTTCAAGTGGCGCCGGCACTGGCGAAGGCGCTGGCACTGCAACTGTGTAACATTTTGCTGGGTTGAATTTGACTCCGGTAAAATTCCAGACTGAGGATCATCAGGCACTACATCAGGCTCGCCTTCAGATGTTGGTATATCCCACATTACTGTTTCGCCTCCTGGAGGACCAAAATGGTAAACGTAACATTCCCATAGGTAGATACGTACGATAAAAAGCCCAAAAATTAATAATTATTGAAATGTAATAAAAAAAATTGGTTGTCTGTAAAGTCGGTTTACTGACGATAGTTGAACGTGACAACAAAGGCCGATTGTGCTTCTTTGTCGCTCGTTCCGCGCTCTCGCTTGCACTTCAAGCCTTACATGGAACGCCTCAGAGCGAGGTAACGCCGCATGAGTCATGTTTTTTCGTGCGTGCAGCCGGCTCTATCGAATTATAAGACGTTGTCACGTCAAAAATTATTTCATACCTACCAAATTTTTTATTACATTTCAATAATTATTAATTTTTGGTTTGGACGAAATAAATTTTAGAATGAAAATAGATATTTTTCCTAGTGATGTGCCAACTCGGAAAAAGCAAAACGTAACTCGGGTTGTACTCGAGTTACGTAACTCGTGTTAATGAGTAAATGTTTTTTTTTTTTCAAATTTTTTCTAATTTATTCCCTCACCTTCGCATAAATAGTAAAAAAAATTATTAGAACAGACAAATGATATTTTTATCTGTTTCAATTCTTTAATTTTTTATAGTATTTGTTTATGTTGTATTGGAAGAGTTATACTAACTAAGGTAAAAAAGGAAATTATTGTTTGAAAAATTGAATAATTTATTTATGTGTTTTTGGCTTTAATTTTAATACAGGCAATACAGGAATATTTTGAAAAGTAAGTACATACCTACGTACTCTGCATATTTAATTATAAAATGTTTATGAGACTTTGAAGCTTATAAAGATTAAGCTGTTAAAAATATGAGTCTATGTACCATTTCATGTATACCTACATATTTTGATAAGAATAATTGACACATTAATCCTGATTATTTTGTCTTTTAGGTATAGTACCCAGCCTAGGACAGCTTCTTTACGAATCTCGTCATCTTGTGACTGCTCGTTTTTCTTATGATGGCATTCACACCTATTTGCGAGGACAGTGCAAAGCCAGTATGAAGAAAGTTGCTTATGTTGTGGATATAAAGTTAAGCCAAGGGGGTATAATAGAAGAATGTCATTGTGATTGTGCTCAAGCAAGTTGCAAACATGTCTCTGTATTGTTGTTAGGTATAGGGGGAAGTCCCCTAGTGGCGGACACCTAAGGTTTTTTATGAATAAAATAAAAAACATTTTCAGGAATGTATATTTATTAATGACTTACAGTAGCTAACAAAGATACAAATCAAATGAAATTAAAAAAAAGCAACCTCTGCGCAAAACAAAATTAATACCATCAATTAAACTTTGGTAACAAAAAATATAATTTTAAAATGTGGCACCTAGTGCCGGACGGGTGTTTGTGCCATACTCCTAGCACCAGACACTTCACAAAAGTCTGCATCGATCGCATATGTAACAATCTCCACACTCTGAAATGTCTGCACCCAAGACACGATGAACATTGGATCCAGTCTTCGACATAATCTTCTAGGCAAACTACATTGCGGCTTTTTTTCGTTTCTCTTCTTTTGTCTATACCTTAAAAGAAAATTAAATAAATAAATTAAATAACGTAAACTGTTACAAGAAATTAAAAAAAAATCATTTCCCGTGGGAATTCAGGGATAACAAGTAAATTGAAAGACGAGCTACTAAAACTTATTTAATATTCTTCATAATACCTTCCCTAAAATTACAGCACATAAAACATATAAAAAAGATTTACTTCCTATTGGAACATAGCTATGGTCCAGTTCGTTTAAAATTTTGTATGTCTTTGTTAACCCTATAATTCTTTCAATATGTACCCTGTTGTTCGCCAGCTCCCTATCTTTTATTACTGTACTGTATCCTGTTAGACCAGGCAACTGAGACTTTCCTTTCAACAATGTTGGAATCCTAAAGGCGCATTTTCACTAGGCGACATGTCGCAGATACTTGTCGCTCGACATTCACGTAGTTGTCTCTGCAAAAGTTGTGGGACAATGTCCCGCGACATATGACTCGTTCACATTGGCCAGTCGTGATCAGTATGTCGCCCGAGGAAGTAGTGTTGTTCAGTGCAGCTTACATAATTATTCGGAAGACATTAGCAAAACGTAAAAAAAAGAGGTGGTGGGTCCGGGAATATTTGCTCCAAAGGGAAAGTTCAAGTTTAATAACCAGTCTTCGAATGCGCGATGGATCTTTCGAAAATTTTACTAGAATGTCTAGAACCGATTTTGAGATACTTTTAAATATGGTTGGGCCGGCCGTAGTCAAGCAAGATACAAAGTTTCGGAAATCTATCGACCCTCACATCAGACTCGCTATAACATTGAGATACTTGGCAACTGGCGATAGTTATGGTTCATTGTCCTATACTTTTAGAGTGTCAAAATCAGTAATTTGTCATACTATATCAGAAGTTTGCAAAGAATTGATAAAGGCATTAAATTCTTTTGTTAAAGTAAGTATTTAATATTATTTAATCTCATGTACCCTTACTTACAGTAATAATACCATAAACGTTTACCGTAAGTAAGGGTTACGGTAAACTATATTGGTATTTTAAATTTTATATTGATACTTAATATTGTATGTTAATTTATTAATATTATTCTTGTATTTCAGACGCCAACCGATGTAAATGAATGGAAAGAGAAATCTCGTAATTTTGAAATATTATGGAATTTTCCTCACTGCATCGGAGCGATAGATGGAAAGCATGTGTTACTAGAAGCGCCACCCAATTCTGGCAGTGATTATTATAATTACAAAGAGAATTTTAGCTTAGTTCTCTTAGCAATTGTGGATGCTGAGTATAACTTTGTATATGTTAATTGTGGTGCAAAAGGGAAGTCGTCTGACAGTGGAGTATTCCAGGAGACTACATTTTATAAAGCACTTAATGAAGAGCAACTGAATTTACCAGATCCTGAGCCACTGGTCCAAGGTGGTCCGAAAATACCATACGTTCTAGTGGGAGATAGTGCATTTGCACTTTCTGAAAACATGATGAGGCCCTACCCCGGCATTCATGAAAAGGGAAGCTTAAAGCGGATTTTCAACTACAGGCTGTCAAGAGCAAGAAGAATTGTTGAAAATGTTTTTGGCATTATGTCTGTAGTGTTTCGCGTATTTCGTAAAGCTATCCCATTACGTCCAGTAAATGCTGAATTAGTTGTAATGGCTTGCGTGTACCTACATAATTTCCTGAGACGTAATACAACTTCAACCGCGAGGTATACACCAAATACCACATTTGATTTTGAAGACGCTGGTCATAATGTTGTGGAAGGTTCGTGGCGAAGGGAGTTGACAAATAATAATATGAGGAACTTAAGTAGGCAAGGCAGACCTCCTCCTCAATCCGCTCAGACAATAAGAAACCTCTTTGCTGAATATTTCTGCAGTGCTCAAGGAAGTGTCCCATGGCAAACTATTCAATCATAGGCTGCAAGAAATTTGAATGATGTTTTTTATAGCTTTGGGCTAAAGACCAAGGAATAAATGATAATAAACTTAGCATCATATAAAAAAAACTACTAACTAATAAGTTTTCATTATTTTTAAGTATTTATTAACTATTATTTTTTAAAAATCTATGTTTAAGTGACAGAAAATCAACGTTATTAGTATTATTATAAGTATTATAATTATTCTTTGTTCTGCGTTTCTGATTCAAAGTGGGAAACTAGTTCTTCAATATTCTCAATTTGTCGTAATTCTGTGAAAGTTGGTGCAGTTGGTGCTTCATTATCATTATTAACATGAGAAGCATTAGCAGTTACTATATCATCATTAACAGAATTTGTCGAATAGGATGACTGTTGAGGAGCAGAACGGTATCCATAACTTTGAGTATGGCTTGAATTACTTCCCGTTTGGTATTCTGCATAGTTGTATTTTCCCATCCTAGCCTCTAATAAGATATTATTAATAAAGTACTTCGCCTGTAGCACAGCATGTTCATTCTTTATATTTCTTAACTCAGAAGCTACATAGTCGGCGTAAACTTGAAATTCGTCTTTTGGTTGATCCATCCTGGCTTTTGCGCTCTTCATTATTTCATATACCTCACTCAGATCATCTTTTTTCCTTTTATTTTGAGTATTTGGAAGCGGCACCGGTATTGGTTGAGTTGGTAATGGCGGCGACGTTGATGCCTCTGGTGGTTGCGTTAATACTTGCGATGCCACTGGTATTTCTTCGAGTGCCACCGAACTTTCGGATGACTATAAAAGGAAAAAATCAGTGTAAAACAAACATTAAATCACAGTTTCGCAGGCGAAGAACAAAAGACAAGAAATAAAAATAAATTGTATAAAAAACTACAGAGATTTTAATTGTGCATTTATTACCAAAGGAAGATTATCTATAGAATATAAGCTGTATTTTTATACGACTGCTTGAAAAAAGGAGTATATTGTTTTCAGGGTTCAAGTATGTATGTATGTATGTGAGTTCCTATATTCCACCATAACTTCTATACGCCTGAACGGTTTTTATGAATGAGGTATTGTTAGAATCCTTAGCTTATTCCAGGTGACATAGGCTAGTAAAATTAAAAAAAAATTGATGGGGTGACTATGGTCCCGCATTAAAGACTGAAGTTGAAAAAATTTTTCGAAAATGAGATTAAGTATACTATCATCAACTAGAAAATGATGAGTAGATTCCAAAAATATATAACACTATAGTTCAATATCCAGTGATTCACAAAAAAAATATCATTTAAAAATATCGATACGTTGCAGTCGTACTTCTCGAAAAGTAATTTTCGTTAATTCTTGTATTGAAAACTAGTTGACCCGCCCCGGCTTCGCACGGGTAAGCTACAAAACAAACTCACCGTACTTACAGGTGGAGCCTATATTGTATACTTTAAAACGTGAAAATTACGCAAAGTTTGGCTTTTAAACTGTACTTGAACAACAAATACTAAAATTAGATAAATATTATATACAAACAAAATTATTTCATTTTTAAAGAGCCTTAGTATTTTCAATTCACAATGATGTTAATAGATGGCGCTCTCATTCACTATTGCAAAAAATACTTTTACATCAAGTATTATTATTTTCAAGTACTAATATATAACAATAATATATTTATGCATAATTACGGGATACCGTTTGAATCACCGCGAGGTCTCAGTTCGGGGCGAACCACTAGTGTATTAGTTCTTAGTTGGTACCTACCTATAATATAAATTCACAATCGAAAATCCCTCAATATCCACTGTTCAGGTTCTAGGTGGTTAGTAGCCAGCAACATCAAGATTGAAGAACTGGAGTTCATTGGTGAAGCCATATTAATTATAGATGGTCAAGACCCTCATAAATATGTATGAAATGCATTTAATAAGATAAATGCGTAATTTTAACTGTTGTGTCAATTTATTAGTTGGTGTCTGGACGTGAGTATTTAGATTAAGTGTTGGTGAAGGGAGAAAACCGAGTATGGAGGTCGATCCTCCGCCTAAACCTCCTGATCCGGGTGAAAATGTAACCGTCATGTCAGACCCCATTGAGAGCCTGCAGTCCATATCTATGGACTCAGAATCAACCCATCGTGGTACTAAACGAGCAATCCCGATAATTGATAACGATCAAGTTCCATCGTCCACTAAAAAAACTGTAATAGGGCCAAGCTCGACAGCCCCTTCAATGCAATCCGTTTACCTCCATCCTTCACTCTCAGACTCCCCAAAAAAATATACAAAAGATGATAAAGGTCCTTTCGTAGTGTACGTATCCCGTGAAGTGTCCGACCCTTCAGCCGGCGCTTCTATGAGAGCGATCAAATTCGGCCAGTTCCTTCACAAGAACAAAATAAGGTCAGTTCTTAACGACGGCGTGAAGAATGTTGGTAGAAACAAAGTTTCAGTTGAATTTGCAAGTGGTCAAGCGGCTAATGAATTCTTAGAAAACCCTATACTTACCATATCCAAGCACATTGCATATATACCCACATTTAACATCACTCGCATGGGATTAGTCCGAGGTGTACCTGTAGACTGGCATCTGGACGAGTTTATTGACTCTGTGGAGCTCCCTGTAGGCTGCGGGGAGATCCTTAAAGCCCGACGCTTAAATCGCAAGAACATATTAGACAATGTTATGACCTGGGTTCCAACCCAATCTATTGTTTTAACATTTAGAGGACAAACTCTCCCTCCTAGAATTTTCTCCTATCATACATCTCTTCCCGTGGAAACCTACCGTCTCCCCACCATCCAATGTTTAAATTGCTGCCGGTTTGGTCACATAAAAACTCAATGCAGATCGAAACCTCGTTGCTTTAAATGCTCCCAACCTCATTCAGGTGAAACTTGTGAAGTACTTATTGAGAATGCAACTTGCTTACTCTGCGGTGGTAAACACATGGCTACAAATAAGAGCTGCCCTGAACACTCTCGGCAGCAATCTATAAAACTTGTCATGTCCGATGAAAATTTGTCATATCAAGATGCCTCCTCCCGCTTCCCTCTTTTCGTCTTTTGGTTGATCCATCCTGGCTTTTGCGCTCTTCATTATACTATATATAGCTCAATTACCACTCACTCATTGACATAATTGTTCTCCTAGAAAGAGACGGAAAATAATATAATGATGTAGTAGAGATGTGGTCGGATTCGGGAGTCCTCTGGGGAAAAATTATGACATTTCAGAAAAACAAGATGGCGGCCGAGGTGATTTTTGCAGCTCCGTTGTTTTCCAACCGATTTTTTTGAATTTTGCAAACTTTGTAGAAAGTAGTAAACGGTTACCAGAAAATGTAGAAAAAATTGGAAAAACAAAATGGCGGCCGAGATGGAGCGTTTTCAAAATTTTCATTTTTCGACCCCTAACCGCAGCGCCACAGATCCGAGACGGGGTAATCGAGGATAATTATTTTTTCTGGTTTCGCCCACGATTATCCTTTTTTTTGACAGAACGGGAGTGGTTTTTAAAAATTCAAGATGGCGGCTGTCGTGGCGGCCATTATGTTAGAGGTACGAAAAAACGCAATTTTAAAATTCAAATATCTCAAAGTTGGCAACATCAGAGCGATTCGGCTTCTATGAAGCGATTGTACGTACAGGCTCGAGGTATAGTTTGCAGGAAAAAAATTACCCAATTTTTAGGGAAATTTCAAGATTTTCGGGAAATTGTAAAAAATCGAAATACGCACTTTTAGCAAAATCCGAGTATGAGCGATTATGTTTTTCGCTCGTGCAAATGACATTTAGGTACTTTTGTTACCAGAGACTGGCAACACTGGAATTTATCAAAGTAAAAGTGATTTTCGACACGGTCTTTTTCACGGTATCCCCTTTCGCGTGGGTGCGAGCGAGAGGCAAGATTGAAACGTCATCGGGAGCGGTATATCCTGTAGTTAATAGGAAAATTATGAAACCGTGTAAAATCTTTCTGTGAAACGAGCTGGCGGCCATTTTGTATTTTTTTTAACTTTTCGAAATTTTGATCAAGTTTTTGAGGCAGTTGGCAACATTTTGGAAAGTCAATATGTATGAATCGATTGTGTATCTCGGCTGGCAGTATAGAGATATGCAACCGGTGTTGCCAGTTTTGGGGAGATTTTCGAGATTTTCAACTAAGAAACTCCTGTAAAATTTTGTATGAAAATTTTTTTTTTCACTGATGGTGTCGTATAGAAAACAAAAAGTTAGTAAGCCAAAATTATGGAGAGAGCTGATGATTGAGGGTTTCGGAGACGCGTGGAGGGCCCGCTTAAGGTATTGAAGATAGGTGGGGGGTGCTCGAGCAAATGTCATTCATGACGTCATCCAATTGCCAAAAAGCTGAAAAAAAATTCAAAATGGCGAAGAAAAGATGGCCGCCATACAAATTTCGCCGGTGTCCAGCTCGGAGGGTATAAAAGATGGAAGTGAGGTTTCTTGGCAAGAGATGATCAGGATCCAAAGGCTTACTCGATGAATAGAAAAAAAATCCAAAATGGCGGATTTTTTTTTTCCATACATTTTGTATGGCGAATATTGAATGCCTCATTCTCCTAGAAAGAGACGGAAAACGATACGATAATGTAGGACAGATGTGTTTGGCTGGTGGAAGCAAGTAGGGAAAAATTATGACATTTCAGAAAAACAAGATGGCGATCGACGTGATTTTTGCAACTCTTTTGTTTTCCAACCGATTTCGTTGAAACTCGCAATCTTGGAAGAAAGTAGTAAACGATTAATGGAAATAGTGGAAAAATTTGGAAAAACAAGATGGCCGCCACACAAACTTCGTCGGTGTCTATCTCGGAGGGTATAAAAGATGGAAGACTGGTTTCTCGGCAAAAGATGATCAGGATCCGAAGGTCTACTCGGTGGAACAAACTCTGCATGCTCGCGGACCACTTTAGTGGTCCGCGCACCCACGCACCCTACTTTATTAACCTCAACTACCCCGTTTTTACAAAAAATGATATGGATGTCGTTTTCAGAGTTTTCCGGCGTGCTGACTTTGATAACGACATTTATTTTGAAATTTAAGATGGCGGACATGCACTTTTTAAGAAAAAAATTGATATGGGTGTCGTTTTGTGGGTTTTTGTAGTGAATTGTGTATCTTTAATAAATAAATTTGGTTAAATATAATAAAGTTAACATAACCACGTCACGTGAGCTGCTTTAGCAGCTCGCGCACCGAGCAAAACACTAGTTATACTATATATAGCTCAATTACCACTGACTCATTGACATAATTGTTCTCCTAGAAAGAGAAGGAAAATGATATAATGATGTATGGGAGATGTGTTCGGGTGGGGAAGTCCTCTGGGGAAAAATTATGACATTTCAGAAAAACAAGATGGCGGCCGAGGTGATTTTTGCAGCTCCTTTGTTTTTTAAGGGAATCCGTTCAAACTCGCAACTATTAAAGAATGTAATAAACGGTTAACAGAAAATGTGGAAAAAATTGGAAAAACAAGATGGCGGCCGAGCCGTAGCGTTTTCAAAATTTTGATTTTTCGACCCCGAACCGCGGCGCCACAGATCCGAAACGGGGTAATCGAGGATAATTATTTTTTCTGGTTTCGCCCACGATTATCCTGTTTTTTGACAGAACGGGAGTAGTTTTTAAAAATTCAAGATGGCGGCTGTCATGGCGGCCGTTATGTTAGAGGTACGAAAAAACGCAATTTTAAAAGTTAAATATCCCAAAGTTGGCAACATCGGAGCGATTCGGCTTCTATGAAACGATTGTACGTAAAAGCTCGAGGTATAGATTGAAGGAAAAAAATTACCCCATTTTTTGGGGAAATTTCAAGATTTTCGGGAAATTGTAAAAAATCGAAATACGCACTTTTAGCAAAATCCGAGTATGAGCGGTTACGTGTTTTGCTCGTACAAATGACATTTGGGTATTTTTGTCACCGGTGACTGACAACACTGGAATTTATCAAAGAAAAAGTGATTTTCGACATTGTCTTTTTTCAGGGACGATCATTTCGCGTGGGTGCGAGCGAGAGGAGAGATTGAAATGTCATCGGGAGCGGTATATCCTGTAGTTAATGGGAAAGTTGTAAAATTATCTAATTTGCTTCTTCAAAAAGAGTTGGTGGCCATTTTGTAAATTCTTTAAATTTTCCGAAATTTTGATCACGTTTTTGAGGCAGTTGGCAACATTTTGGAAAGTCAATATGTATGAATCAATTGTGTATCTCGGCTGGCAGTATAGAGATATGCAACCGGTGTTGCCACTTTTGGGGAGATTTTCGAGATTCGAGACTAAGAAACTCCTGTAAAATTTTGTATGAAAAATTTTTTTTTCACTGATAGTATCGTATAGAAAACAAAAACTTAGTAAGCCAAAATTATGGAGACAGCTGATGATTGAGGATTTCGGAGACGGGTGAAGGGTCCGCTTAAGGTATTGAAGATAGGTGGGGGGTGCTCGAGCAAATGTCATTCATGACGTCATCCAATTGCCAAAAAGCTGAAAAAAAATTCAAAATGGCGAAAAAAAGATGGCCGCCATACAAATTTCGCCGGCGTCCAGCTCGGAGGGTATAAAAGATGGAGGTGCGGTTTCTTGGCAAAAGAGGATCAGGATCCAAAGGTCTACTCGATGAATAAAAAAAAAATTCAAAATGGCGGAATTTTTTTTCCCATACATTTTGTATGGCGAATATTGAATGTCTCATTCTCCTAGAAAGAGACAGAAAACGATACATTGATGTATGGGAGATATGTTCGGATGCGCAATATGAGTAGGGGAAAATTATGACATTTCAGAAAAACAAGATGGCGGCCTATATGATTTTTGCAACTCTTTTGTTTTCCAACCGATTTCGTTGAAATTCGCAATCTTTGAAGAATGTAGTAAACGATTAATAGAAAAAGTGGAAAATTTTGGAAAAACAAGATGGCCGCCGTATAAATTTCATCGATGTCTATCTCGGAGGCTATAAAAGATGGAAGAGTGGTTTCTTGGCAAAAGATGATCAGGGTCCGAAGGTCTACTCGGTGAAACAAACTCTGCATGCTCGCGGACCACTAAAGTGGTCCGCGCACCCACGCACCCTACTAAATTATTATCCTAATCTACAAAAAATAATATGGATGTCGTTTTCAGGGTTTTCCAGGGTGCTGATTTTGATAATGACATTTATTTTCAAATCCAAGATGGCGGACTTACATTTTCTACAAAAAATAGAAATGACTGTCATTTTATGGGTTTTTTCGGGGTGAATTATGTATCTTAATAAATCAATTTGGTTTTATATAATAAAGTTAACCTTACCACGTCACGCGAGCTGCTTTAGCAGCTCGCGCACCGAGCAAAAGCTAGTTATTTCATATACCTCACTCAGATCATCTTTTTCCTTTTATTTTGAGTATTTGGAAGCGGCACCGGTATTGGTTGAGTTGGTAATGGCGGCGACGTTGATGCCTCTGGTGGTTGCGTTAATACTTGCGATGCCACTGGTATTTCTTCGAGTGCCACCGAACTTTCGGATGACTATAAAAGGAAAAAATCAGTGTAAAACAAACATTAAATCACAGTTTCGCAGGCGAAGAACAAAAGACAAGAAATAAAAATAAATTGTATAAAAAACTACAGAGATTTTAATTGTGCATTTATTACCAAAGGAAGATTATCTATAGAATATAAGCTGTATTTTTATACGACTGCTTGAAAAAAGGAGTATATTGTTTTCAGGGTTCAAGTATGTATGTATGTATGTGAGTTCCTATATTCCACCATAACTTCTATACGCCTGAACGGTTTTTATGAATGAGGTATTGTTAGAATCCTTAGCTTATTCCAGGTGACATAGGCTAGTAAAATAAAAAAAAAATTGATGGGGTGACTATGGTCCCGCATTAAAGACTGAAGTTGAAAAAATTTTTCGAAAATGAGATTAAGTATACTATCATCAACTAGAAAATGATGAGTAGATTCCAAAAATATATAACACTATAGTTCAATATCCAGTGATTCACAAAAAAAATATCATTTAAAAATATCGATACGTTGCAGTCGTACTTCTCGAAAAGTAATTTTCGTTAATTCTTGTATTGAAAACTAGTTGACCCGCCCCGGCTTCGCACGGGTAAGCTACAAAACAAACTCACCGTACTTACAGGTGGAGCCTATATTGTATACTTTAAAACGTGAAAATTACGCAAAGTTTGGCTTTTAAACTGTACTTGAACAACAAATACTAAAATTAGATAAATATTATATACAAACAAAATTATTTCATTTTTAAAGAGCCTTAGTATTTTCAATTCACAATGATGTTAATAGATGGCGCTCTCATTCACTATTGCAAAAAATACTTTTACATCAAGTATTATTATTTTCAAGTACTAATATATAACAATAATATATTTATGCATAATTACGGGATACCGTTTGAATCACCGCGAGGTCTCAGTTCGGGGCGAACCACTAGTGTATTAGTTCTTAGTTGGTACCTACCTATAATATAAATTCACAATCGAAAATCCCTCAATATCCACTGTTCAGGTTCTAGGTGGTTAGTAGCCAGCAACATCAAGATTGAAGAACTGGAGTTCATTGGTGAAGCCATATTAATTATAGATGGTCAAGACCCTCATAAATATGTATGAAATGCATTTAATAAGATAAATGCGTAATTTTAACTGTTGTGTCAATTTATTAGTTGGTGTCTGGACGTGAGTATTTAGATTAAGTGTTGGTGAAGGGAGAAAACCGAGTATGGAGGTCGATCCTCCGCCTAAACCTCCTGATCCGGGTGAAAATGTAACCGTCATGTCAGACCCCATTGAGAGCCTGCAGTCCATATCTATGGACTCAGAATCAACCCATCGTGGTACTAAACGAGCAATCCCGATAATTGATAACGATCAAGTTCCATCGTCCACTAAAAAAACTGTAATAGGGCCAAGCTCGACAGCCCCTTCAATGCAATCCGTTTACCTCCATCCTTCACTCTCAGACTCCCCAAAAAAATATACAAAAGATGATAAAGGTCCTTTCGTAGTGTACGTATCCCGTGAAGTGTCCGACCCTTCAGCCGGCGCTTCTATGAGAGCGATCAAATTCGGCCAGTTCCTTCACAAGAACAAAATAAGGTCAGTTCTTAACGACGGCGTGAAGAATGTTGGTAGAAACAAAGTTTCAGTTGAATTTGCAAGTGGTCAAGCGGCTAATGAATTCTTAGAAAACCCTATACTTACCATATCCAAGCACATTGCATATATACCCACATTTAACATCACTCGCATGGGATTAGTCCGAGGTGTACCTGTAGACTGGCATCTGGACGAGTTTATTGACTCTGTGGAGCTCCCTGTAGGCTGCGGGGAGATCCTTAAAGCCCGACGCTTAAATCGCAAGAACATATTAGACAATGTTATGACCTGGGTTCCAACCCAATCTATTGTTTTAACATTTAGAGGACAAACTCTCCCTCCTAGAATTTTCTCCTATCATACATCTCTTCCCGTGGAAACCTACCGTCTCCCCACCATCCAATGTTTAAATTGCTGCCGGTTTGGTCACATAAAAACTCAATGCAGATCGAAACCTCGTTGCTTTAAATGCTCCCAACCTCATTCAGGTGAAACTTGTGAAGTACTTATTGAGAATGCAACTTGCTTACTCTGCGGTGGTAAACACATGGCTACAAATAAGAGCTGCCCTGAACACTCTCGGCAGCAATCTATAAAACTTGTCATGTCCGATGAAAATTTGTCATATCAAGATGCCTCCTCCCGCTTCCCTCTTTTCGTCTTTTGGTTGATCCATCCTGGCTTTTGCGCTCTTCATTATTTCATATACCTCACTCAGATCATCTTTTTTCCTTTTATTTTGAGTATTTGGAAGCGGCACCGGTATTGGTTGAGTTGGTAATGGCGGCGACGTTGATGCCTCTGGTGGTTGCGTTAATACTTGCGATGCCACTGGTATTTCTTCGAGTGCCACCGAACTTTCGGATGACTATAAAAGGAAAAAATCAGTGTAAAACAAACATTAAATCACAGTTTCGCAGGCGAAGAACAAAAGACAAGAATATATTGTATACTTTAAAACGTGAAAATTACGCAAAGTTTGGCTTTTAAACTGTACTTGAACAACAAATACTAAAATTAGATAAATATTATACACAAACAAAATTATTTCATTTTTAAAGAGCCTTAGTATTTTCAATTCACAATGATGTTAATAGATGGCGCTCTCATTCACTATTGCAAAAAATACTTTTACATCAAGTATTATTATTTTCAAGTACTAATATATAACAATAATATATTTATGCATAATTACGGGATACCGTTTGAATCACCGCGAGGTCTCAGTTCGGGGCGAACCACTAGTGTATTAGTTCTTAGTTGGTACCTACCTATAATATAAATTCACAATCGAAAATCCCTCAATATCCACTGTTCAGGTTCTAGGTGGTTAGTAGCCAGCAACATCAAGATTGAAGAACTGGAGTTCATTGGTGAAGCCATATTAATTATAGATGGTCAAGACCCTCATAAATATGTATGAAATGCATTTAATAAGATCGTTAACCTTTATGCGAGTGAATTGCTGTTATCCGTTAAGAGTTCCATCCTCTAGCTCTGATATTATTTGTCAGATCTTCACCAAAATTGAAAAAAAATTATATGTGAGGTGCACTTTCAAATAAAAAAAGAATTATTAAAATCGGTTTAGATTTCATGGAATTATGTAGTAAAATAGACAAAAATATCTCAGGACAAATCCTGAAATGGTAACCCATGGTACGCACTTTGACGACCGTGGCTCTAGATACAGATTTATAACAGTCCTAGTAAAACAAGCGTGCAAAACAAAAAATACTATACACCCGAATTAGCCCTAATTTTTTGTTTCATTTCTGTCAAATTGTTTAACTCAAAAATGATTTGTAAACTGGTACAAAATAAAAAAAATAGAAACAATATTAACGGGAGCTTACCTGAGTATTCATAGTGTCCATACTGCCTGAACTTGTCGACCCTTTTACTAGGAAAAGCAGCGAATCATACGCAAACCAGGTACTTTTGTGAACATCCCCACTTCCACTTCCAGTGGATTTTGAGCTTGCAATTTTTTTTCTCTCCCTGAGAAACTGAGACCTTAAGTTATGCATTTTTCCCTCGACGTCTTTTCTAGGTATATCTAATGTAGTCGCGATAGATTCCCATGCATCATTTTTTTTAATTTTGTTTTTATAATCACGATGTGAATTAGTGTCCCACAATAATTGCGAATTTTGATACATCTCGATCAGGGTCAATATATTCTCGTTGGACCACACTACTGCCATTTTCGCAACACAAAGCGACACACGTTTTCACCACTCAAAGCCTGTCCGGCGACTGTCGAGGGACACGAAAGTCGCGCGCGTCGACGCTCGCAGACCATCGACTAGCGACAAGTTGCGCGACCCGTAAATGTCCCAAGCGACGTCGGACGACGTCGGGCGACATCGCGCGAGACACGTGAATTTCGTGTCGAGCGACAGAGTCGCGCTACAAATGTCCCCTAATGAAAATGCGGCTTAATGGTCACATTTTTCTCTGCAAACATAACCTGTATAGTAAATCCTCTGTCAGCAAGTATACTATCACCACTTTCACATTTATTAAAAAGATCGCTCCGTTCTACTGCCTGCCGATCGCTTATTGATCCTGCGAAAGCTTGTGAACAATAAGAGAGCAGCCCACCAGGTGTCATGCCAACTAGTATTTTTAATGTGTTTGCATGTTTGTAGCTACTCCAAGATGCTTGCTGAGACTTGGGGTTCTTGGGCGTTTGAACTTTTATTTCGATTTCATCTAATATAACTCTGAGATTTGAATCATAATTTTTGAAAATTCTGGGCATATAATATTGAACCAATTACTTTCTTCCAAATATCAATTTTTATCCATAATTGATAAATAAAGTTTACCCATGTTATAAAAATGTTTGATACTGTTTTGCATATCTCGACCAAAAGTAGCCTTATCTTTATGAATCTTTTAATCCAAAATAGCATTCTGTAAACTATAAGATTCAAATGTAATAATAAGTCAAAGTAGCTTGGACTATAAGAAAATCATCAAAAACTGAAACAGCTCCTTTTGCCACAACACTCCTATTGTCGAGGTAAGTTGTTACAGGCGTCGAGGTAAGTTGTTACAAAAATGATTATAGGGATTTTTAAAATAAATGTAAATCATGAAATAAAAATCTTTTATTTTAAGAAATAAACATAGTACAAATTTTCCTCCCTAATTCAACCTTTGGTAACTAAACACAAGAATCTAGACACTTGAACTTTCTTTGACAAGTAATTAAACATTACAACTAATATAAACTTAAGTCAATAAAAATAGTTTAGCTACTTAGCACTTAAAATAATTATATAAAAACATGAGATCAAGCTTATTATAATAATAATAATGAGATAATTTGTGAGACTATTTTATTCCGACAAACAATTTTCACAAATGTATTGGGTCTCTCCTCCTGAACATGCTTCATGCGTCCATCCCTTGCATTCAATACACTGCACCCAAACCTCGTTCGACTTGCTATTACCAAATGGTTCATGGCAAAACAAACAGAAACAATTATTGTCCTCGTCATCATCCTCTTTGTCATTAGTTTTATCCTTTTTCTTCTTTTTCTGGAGGGCCTTTCCTTTATCTTTTCCTAAACTTTTCTTTTTTTCAACAAAAATGCTTTTTTTTACGTTTTTCTTATTTGCTTCTATGGCAGCAATTTCATCTTTGACAGGTGTGTCTGTTAACACTGCGGATTTTATCTTCCTTTTTTACTAGTTTGTTTTTTTTTTCTTGGTGGTGCTTTCGGAAAAGGTCTAATTGCTTCCGGAGAGAATACATTGGACGTGGTGGTGAGTGGACTGCGGGCTTTAGATGTGGAGGCAATCGGTTCCAAATCACGAGTAGTAGCTTCATTGTTTTCAGCTGCAATAACCTCATTGCTTAAAATTGACGGGCTCGTGGGGCATGCTGGGACATATTCACCAGTGCCGTCGCCAATTGCAGTTATTGTACTGTTTACTGTAATACGGTTTCTTGGCTTAATGTGGTTGTTACGTTTGAAAGTTGCTCTGGCACTGTGTTGTACAAAACTCGATCAGTGACTTGACTAGGCAAGAAATCGTCATCACCAAAGATATTTGTGTTTACAGGCCACGTTCCTGTTGCAGCGAACCCAGCAGCGATGTTCTTTACCGTGATTGCTACATCGAAGGCAGTTTTTTCAATTGATGGGATGTCATAGATGGTCACAACTTTTGCGGCATTTGAACGCATCCAATTATCACTGGCGGTGTTAATAGCCTTCTTTAAAGGGCCAAAAACAGTTCGATCCATGGGTTGCAGCTTGTGGGTGCAGTGAGGTGGAAACGTAAGCAAAATGATGCCATTTTCTCGACAAAACTCAACATTTTTTAGAGCCATGTGCGATGAGTGGTTGTACAAAAGTAATGGGGTTTTATTTTCTTTGGATGGTCTCACATGAGTCTTAAAATGTTGCAGAAAAAAATGGAAATCATCCTCCTGCATCCACCCCGATCCTTTGGCAGTTCCAACCTATATTGCCTTGTCAGAAGCTGTGACAGAAATAAATCTTTTGATAAGACGTATTCTTAATGATGTGTTTATAGAAATAAATGATGCTGTTAAAATTTATGAGGATAATTCTGCAACTATAAGTATAGCAAAATATGGTAATTTTACTAAGAATTCAAAGCACATCGAAGTACACTATCATTATGTTAATGAAAATTATAAAAATGGTACTGTTAAAATCTTACCGATAACAATATTGCCGATATTTTTACAAAATCTTTAGGTAGAGTTAAGTATGAACAGTTTCGAGCGATGTTAAATTTAAAATTGTGATTCAATAAGCCGATATGTAATAAACAATTTTGTTATTTGATAAATAAGTTGGGAATGTGTAGTGAAGTTTGAGGGGGTATGTTGAATGGCAACCTTTTCTATGCATTGTCTGTGGTGATTCTGTCTACGGTTTAGAGTCTGTGTTAGTTTTTGAGGAAAAAGAATGAGTGATGGCTGCGAAATGCGAAGTAAAGATGTTTTTGTAATGTGTGTAACTAATAAGTAAAATAAAAGATGTTAAATTCAGGAAGATGATTTATTATTTAAACATAATTCTCAACAATTATGAAAGATCCTGACAGGATATTAAACGCTGATTAGACTGGGGTGTCACTATGTTCAAAATCAGGTAAAGTTCTGAACCCAAAAGGCTACAAAAATGTTTATAATGTTAAAAAAGGTAACGAAAAAGAAACACAGTTTTGATAATGATAACAGCATCAGGGAAAGTATGCCCTCCACTTGTGGTATTTCCGTACATTAGACCGCCAAAAGCGGTTGTAGAAAATAATATGCCAGAAGGTTAGATAATTGGAAAAACTGAATCAGGTTAGGTGCGTTCTGATGTTTTTTACGAATACATTGCTAATGATTTTAACAACTGGTTAGTGGAGAATAATATTAAAAAACCAGTGATTCTTTTTGTAGATGGGCATAAAATTTATTATTATTATTTATTGCTATACATGTTGAAGTTCAACATGTATAGCAGTAAATCAATAATCTGCATCAGCAATAGCTAATAATATTATAGAATAAAACTTTTTGTAATTGAAGGCTTCTGAACCAGTATTTTCTGGCCTTTCTATTCTAATATGTTTTCCATCTATGGAACCAACGCAATTACGAAAATATGTTCTTTCGAAAAAAAGTTTTGCTATATTTATCCAGTCTTCTTCTGTTTTTTCCGGCATATATGAAGGCTGCAAACATATCCACAAACACTTGCATGTGTGTTGAATTATTTCACTTAGAGTTGTTGTGCCAATCAAATATTCAAAATACAATGACTTCATACTGTTTCCGCTGACAAGATACCTGAAAAAAAAAGTATTAATAATTTTTTTTTTTACAGGAAGTACAATACAAAAGAAATGGAAGAATATGCGCGATTCTTTTGCTAAAGAATTAGCTATGCAACGGGGAAAATCAGGTCAAGGTGCTATAAAAAAGAAAAAGTATGTACATTTCGATTCTCTGTTGTTTTTGGTACCATCTCTTCAAAAAAGGGAGACTAGCAGCAATGTTAAGTCTCCTTCACAAGATTATCCTGATACAGATGAATATCCTGATGGTGCAAATACTATGTTTGGTTCACACCATTCATTGTCCACCCTATTGGCAAATGAAATCCCACATTTATTCATGATGAAGTGCATTTGCCACTCGTTTCATTTGTGTGCTTCTTATGCTTGCAAAACTCTTCCGAGGGGTGTAGAGGATTTCGCAAGAGATGTATACAATTATATCCAAAAATGAACCAATTGAAGAAATATACCTTGGTGGCAAGGTGGCAATGTTATTTCCCTGTTGTTGCAACAAGACTTTGTGGCTAGAATAATGAAATGGAAATAGTACAGTTTAAAGAAAAATGCATTCTATTTTATATGGAGAGTGTAAAACGTTTTTGTTTTAATGAAAAGCAAAGATTAAAATGTCTTAAATTTATGAATCCTAAACATATCATTGAAAAACATGCAGTCACAACTATTGCTCATTTAGGAGTTCAGTTTCCAGGCAAGTTAAACATAATTATTAATCATTAATATTGTCCACTCTAGAATATTTTTTTATTTACATTACATTTTTATTTTTAGGACTATGCCCAAAAAAACATGACCGAATTGGACCGAGAGTGGAGATTATTAAGAAACATTTCCATTCTACACCTCCTCTACACATCCTATACCTGAAGAATTTTGGAAGCATGTTTCATCCATTAACTTTCAACAGCGAGGCGATCTCTCCGATGAAGAAATGCCTCCCAAAGTCCCATCAAAGAAGCCCCCCCAGAAGCTTCTTCTTCTTCTTCTTCTCTCTGGGCTGGTTTCCGCACGTTTAAACGTTTCCGTCTGTTGTGCGTGTGTTGCCCCTCCCCGCCGAAGTCTTCACTCCAGCCATCCAAGCTCGCTCCAGAAGCCAAGTAGACCGCCCAGGTTGCCGAGGACTTCATGGAGTGAGGTTGAGGAACCCAAATGGCGTTCTCGTTGTTATGCCATGACCATGCACTCCAGGAGCACGTGCGTCGGCGTTTCATCGACCTCCATGCAGGCCCTGCACAGAGGACTGTCGGTAACACCTCTTTTGTTGTTGGCTGTGCATCCCCACAGGTTGTGATGTGCGTTGCTATCGACAGAGATAATTAGATCTATGTCGTTGTCCTCACAATGTGTTGTGAGGTCCACCAGTTCTTTTGTTGGTATTCGGTCTTCTATGGGCATGTAGAGTGAGACTAGGACCACTGGTCTTGGTGGTAGTCCCACGCCCTGTTGTATTCCATTTTTTATTTTGACTGCTGTCAGATCTCATTGCAGCTTCCGAAACTGCATATGGTTTTAGCCCTGACCCAAGGCTCCTGGATCAGTGCGATGGTCTCGGGTTCAACCTCCAGCTGCCTTCGTAGCGTAGCCGTGGCGAGATGTTTGTGCTGGAGGTTGGTCTGAATTATTTTTATTTTGTCGCCCTCTGCGCCGGTGATTTTTCGGCGGGGGCTGTTGCGTCTGGAGCGTTGTGTGTCGCCTTTTTCTCCCGTGGTTTCGTGTTGGCCCGGGAGTCCGCCAGCACTTCCTCGATATTATCGAGGACAGCGCTCACGGAAGGCTCAGGTGTCACTGGCAGCTGGCCGGTTGGTCCACCCACATCCATGGCCCGATCCGCATCGGGCTCCTCTCGAGTTTCAGGCGCTGAGTCATGCCCGGATGGTACATCACTTAGTCCTTCACTCATGAAGAACCTGATGTAGATGGAGCCCGTGGAATAGGCGACCTTCCTGCCGCGCGCCAGAATCGTTGGCAGCTCCTCATTGGGGATTCCTAATATTAGGAACACACCAGGAGGGCTGCTAGTTGTTCTTCGGTAGCTGAACAGGGTCCACTGTGACACTCCGTACCAAGGGTTTTGGTGAGATAGGACCTGGTGTAGCTGGCCTATCTCCCCGTCGTAGTCAGGGACATAAAGTCCCGACCTAACCCTGACTGGAATCTCGGTCTGTCTTATCACAGTGAGCCCTGTTCCGCTCCCCAGAAGCTTATACCCACCACCGGCACCGGAATCAAACATCCACCCCGTCCCACATCCCCTCTCGGCCCTCCTCCAGGACCTAGAAAGAGACCCGCTCCAAATCAAGCAGGATCCTCTACCGAAAAGAAGACAAGGGCCCAGGATCCTCCTGGATGGGCCGTCCAGCTCTTGAATGGCCAAAAGGCAATACAAGAGCTTCTAACCACATTGATAGAAGGCCAAGGGGACCTAGGTAGAAAATTTTTATTTTATTTTACACATTTCCGTGCAATTTTAGGAATTACATACATTTCCTAGGAATTGTATACAATGACGGATTACATACATTTCCGGTAACATATACATTTCCTAAGTAGCTTCGGAATTATATTTCCTAGGATTTGTATACAATTCCTAGATTTCATACATTTCTGGTAACATCTCTATCGCAAAACTAGGCAATGAGGAGTGCGAAATATGCGAAAACTATAAATTACATAACCCTGATTTTATGGAGATCCGTCATCGAAATTGCACCGAATGTAAGGAATACGAATTACATCACAGAAGATGCATTTTAGCACTACAGAATACGACGAAGATAAATCTCGTCAAATGAGTATGACGGCGAAACCAGTGACACTATGTATTACTCAGTAGACCTAGAAAAGGTTATAATGTGGCCTCGTCTAGATGAATTCAAGGTTGCTATATTTTGCCCAATAATGAGAGTTTTGTACCTCTTGGAGACAAGAAATTTCGAGGCGCGAGGGACACATTTGCTTGTATCTGGCATGAAGCTATTGCTGGCAGGAAAAAGACGACATCATAAGCTGTTTCCGAGTTTTTTTTTTGCAAGTTGTAGAGTTGTCACTCAAAAAGAAGAAAAGAATATAATATGACTTTGAAGACTTCCATCGCACGGTTTCTGATACTCATCGTAAAATTACCGTAAAGAAAATATTGTAACGGGTAACATTAGTCCCGTTACCGTCTATGGTAAACTGATGTCGTCTGTGTCAGACCAGACGTTGACAGCTGACATTTTTTTTGATCTGTCAACGTCATGGTCTGATGTCAACGGCATCCCGAAGCAGTGGTAGATTATTTTGACGATTCGAAAGCACTTGTAAAAGTTTACTTGAATAAAAATAATTAGAATTTGACACTTTTCTCGCTAGATCTCGCAATCGAGACTTGATTTTTTTTTTTTTGGAAAATATCTATTTTAAGTATCCAAGTAATAGATTTCCCTTAAAAATGGAAAGATTGAAGATACTGGGTGTTTTTTTTAGAGGTATAGAACTTCGAATTGAAATAAAACACAAGAAAATCGTTTTAATGTCCATCAATTTGGCTTTATTGGAAGGATAATTTTATGCCATTAACGTTTAAATATGATTTCGGGCATGTGGCCGCCGCGGCTGGCTCGAATAAGGCCAATTCTACAGGTCCAATTTTCAACCACTTTTTCGAGCATATGGGGCCGTATGTTGGCAATAACGCCACGAATGTTGGCTTCCAAGTCCCCTAACGTTTCTGGTTTGTTGGCGTAGACGAGCGACTTCACATATCCCCAAAGAAAATAATCCAATGGTGTCAAATCACACGATCTTGGTGGCCAATTGACAGGTCCATTCCGCGAAATTATGCGCTCATCGAATGTTTCCTTCAATAAATCGATTGTGACGTGCGCTGTGTGGCATGTAGCGCCGTCTTGTTGGAACCACAACTCATCCACATTCATGCCATCCAATTCGGGAACAAAATAGTCGGTTATCATGGCTCTATACCGGTCTCCATTAACGGTAACTGACTCTCCAGCATTATTTCGGAAGAAGTATGGCCCAATGACTCCACCAGCCCATAGAGCACACCAAACAGTCAGTTTTTGTGGATGTAATGGCGTCTCAAGGGTCTCATGTGGATTCTCTTCACTCCAAATGCGGCAATTTTGCTTGTTGACGTAGCCATTCAACCAAAAATGAGCCTCATCACTGAACAAAATTTTGCGATGAAAATCAGCATCGAGATCAATCTCATTTTCGGCCCATACACCAAAATCACGACGCATTGCATGGTCTCGCGGCTTTAATTCTTGCACAAGCTGGATCTTGTAAGGTCGCAAGCCAAGATCTTTGCGCAAAATCTTCCATAAAGTTGATGGACAAAGCTCCAATTGCTGTGCACGGTGGCGAATCGATTCATTCGGGTCCTCTTCAACACTTTGCTCTACAGCGGCAATTGTTTCTTCGGTGCGCACTGTTCGACGTCTCTGCGGATGCGTATTATCACATAGAGTAAACGTAGTGCGAAAACGATCCATGGTTAACCGAATTAATTGCTCTGATGGACGATTATGTCGACCATAAAATGGACGGAGCTTGCGGTAAACTTCGCGAACTGAACCATTATTTTCGAAATAAATTTGCACGATTTGCAAGCGTTGTTCTTTTGTCAACCTGTTCATGATGAAATGGCAAACCAAACTAAATATTAATCACTTGACAGCTGACAAAATGGCCGCCAGTTAAAAAAGTGATGCCAACTTAAAGTTCTATACCTCAATAAAAAACACCCCTTATAAACCCAGTTAATCTCAGATTTCTTGTTTGTCGTGCCGCATGGCGCCTCTGCTTTTGGCCGTGTAAGGGACCCTCCGCTGAAGGCGTACGTCCTAGCAAGAAAAAGACTGACGCAGTGGAACGATTTAAAAGGCCACACAACGTGCACGAAGTGAGACAATTTGTGGGGTTAGCCAGTTTTTTTAGGCGCTTTGTAGCTGGCTTCGCTTCGATAGCTAAACCTCTTACTAAACTAACGAAAGCCAATACGAAATGGGAATGGGTAGAGGAACAGTCGAAAGCGTTTGATCAATTAAAGAAAGTTGTAACGGTACGCCCAATATTGGCGATTTATAATCCGATGTATGAAACAGAGCTACAAACGGATGATACAAAACAATAAAAATACGTTTGGCTACAGGGGTTTTCACAATTTAAGTGCCCAATTTTGTATAGATGTTAAGTGATATCAGTAGTGTTGAATTGGGGATTCTGTATCAAAATTGGTGGGGATTTTGGATCACTCTCGCTACGCTCGCTCGCTTCGCTCGCCGTGATCCAAAATCGCCACCAATTTTGATACAGAATTCCCCAATTCTAAACTACTGTCCTCAACAACACATTAAATAAATGGAGTGTAGCTAAATCCAAGCAAAAATTAATCAACTATCCGTATTTTGAACAAACTATTCACATGGTTTAAGAACGAAATATTCATTCTATTTGCACGAGCAAATATGGTGATAAAACTAGATAGGTACTAAGAAACCTTGAATTTTAAAATTACTCTTCAAATGTAATATTTTTACAACATGAAAAACAACTATTTGGCTATAACAACCTACACCAAATATTGTGTTTTCAATACGAGTATAATCAGTAAATTAAATAAAAGAAGCAGGTATATGGAAGTTAAACAAGCATATTTAATCATCTAAAACTTTATTATTCATACACCACTTTTTTAAACAAGTTACATTTTTCAGCGCACAGATGGTCGGATGATAAACACAACTATATATGTCAGAATGTGAATTATACAACTCATACAATGTTAATAAACGAGGACATCCTTTATCTTCTAAATTATGTACGTTAGGATTACTTAATATATCTTTTAACCATAACTGCTTTTCAAGGCCTTTACAATAAATATCATTATTTTTTAAAATATCTATTAGATGGTATTTATAGGTCTCGTAAGGCACGATTCCCTCGCTCCATAATATTTTTCTATTCTTTTCAATCCATTTAACTTGTTTCTTTTCTGTGTCTGTTAGCCATTCATAGGGATATGGCGGTTTTATTAACAAAACTTGAACTCGATCACTATACACTATAGCAATCTCTTTAGGCAGAAAGTAATTTTGATCATTTTTAAAACCTTGAACGTCCACAATAATTTTCATGATAGTTTTCGAACAATGTTACTCAGCGGCCTATACTCCACAAGACGATCGTTTATGATTAAACAGTAAGCGCTGGTATTGCTTGGAATTTCCTGAGACGTTTCTATTTCCAGACGAACATCAACTGGACCAGTTTTTAAATTTTCATTTTGTCTGGAACAATCTATGACAAATAAAGGCGCTATTTCTTTAAATGTATGAAGATCAAGCAGTGGATCAATAGGAAGGTTGTAAAACGACTGACGAAACTTGGTGTACATGTCGTATAATATACTGTATTTATTTTCCTCAAACTTGAGATTTAAAGCATCATACGGATAATAGTGGGAATTCAGGAATAATGTGACATTGGTTAATGTACAATGATCGAATATTGTGCTGTCTCTGTTTTTAACGTTTTTTCTATTAGTTTGCAAACCAAATATAACATATCGAGGTTTTTCTAATTGAGAAGCAGTCTTTAACGCCCATGAATGTTTGGTAGTTTTTGGCAATAATGGATATTCATACAAATCCCAATTTCTAAATGCTATTTGTACGGGATTATCTTTTTCTAATTTCCTTAAAAGTATTAATCTTTGCTGATCTGATACTTTAATATGTGGTACTCGCCATTGGATTCTCTGTATATCAATGTCTACAATATCATCGCTACCCATGACAACACTATTTATGTTAGTACTACCTCTGTTAAGTATGAGTTCATGTTTACAGTTTATTATTATTTTATTGTAGTCTTCAGCAAAACCTAAAATCTTATTTAAGGGTATCAAAGCATTAAAATTTCCATTTTGATTTTTAAATCCGTCTATATTCCAACCCCAAGCAGCAGCCGCTTTACTGTCACCGCTATTCATTGAAATGAAAGATTTTATGGTTGTAGTTATTCCAGCATTTCTAATACGATCGATTTCAACACCATTCATTTCGTATCGGATATCTTGAAAAAGAAATGCAATTGCATTATTACTGAAGTCAACACTTTTCTTTTGAACTTTGCCAGCTTGATCTTTATGAGTCACCGAAACTTTTCCTTCAATGTAAATGGAACTGGCTGATGGTAACACGTAAATATCTTGCTGGTGAATAGGTATCCGAATTTCATCATTTTCATTGAAACTGTTATTGTATGGATTATATGTATGAACCTCATAACTCTCGATAGAGTTATCGAATTCAGGTAATTCGTTGATCTGAAGGAGGCTCATACTTTGAAGCCGAGGGCTTTAAGAAATTGTTTATTACTCTGATGAATTTTTTTATATACTCTAACACGTCTTCTTTGTTTTACACTTTCCTTGGTAATAACTTTCTTAATAGTTGGGTTATACTCTTTATAATAATTACTTTTGTTAAATACGATCATTTTGACTTTTTCAAATGAAGACACAAAACAATAGTTTCGCCCTTAAAATTTATATTATTGCCTTCCAAATCCAAAATTTTTATTGTTATTGATGAAATTATCTTTCTTTTGACCGGAAAATATATCACATTACTTGGAGATTCTATAAATCTATGACCTGGAGGAATGTTTGGCACAAACTCATAAATAATATGTGAAGGAGAACCGTTAGTGTACGAACTCTGTACAAGATCACATTCGATCCTTATGACAGACAGTGGTAGAATGTTAACGGATTCTGTAGATTCATGCCATTTATTTGCTTTTAGTTTTTCGTTAGAAAAACCTAGCATAGGTCCAATACTATTTTCTGAATTAAAGTTTATAGTTTCAGTACAGTACAAAGAGCATGTCATTGTATTGATGTTAGATTTTATTTGTAATTCACAATTTTCAACTCTTTCTTTTAGGTATTCATACAAATCTTGTAAATCGTAAGCACCTGGTTGAATAAGAATTCTTTTTTTCTCTTCTCCATATTCAAACACATTATTATTATAGTCTACATTTGGAATTGAATTAAATGCAGAAAAATATACTAAGCCACACTCATATTCGTCTTCCAAAATAAGAGGAGGGGCGTAAAATGATTCTAGAATAGATTTTTCACCCACGATCGTGAGTGTAATAGACATGATGGTTAAATGAGCTTACATATTTTTGTATCATCTATTTATTTTCAATTTTTATTCCAAAAATTAATAAGAAATTTGATACATAGATGGCCACAGTTATAAGAATTAGATCCTTGATAATTGTCATAATTATAATTAATATTCGCTCCCACATATTTTACAAATTCTTTAGGCGGTTTCAAATTACCATAACTATCAAAGTATTCAATGTAATTATTTATTTTTGCATAGGCTACCCAATGAGTTCCAGGATTTTCAGAGCTATCTAAGTTGATGATACCACACTCTTTTTTAAAAGGATATTTTGGAAGTTCATTTCTCATAAATACACCTCTGAAATAAGGAATATTTTTTGAAATTTTTAGAATATCCAAGTTACTTAGAGCACGATTAGGTAGCCGCCGAATCAGTTTTTTTCCTTTGCTGTGTATATTCCCAAACCATTACCATAGGGCTTTATAAATAATCCTTTTCCGATACACAATGTTTCCATCTTCTCGTTATGTCTCTTTAGTTCTTGAAATTTTTTTTTCATTAAATTAATAGCATTGACTGCTTTCACTATACTAGCAGTACCACCCGCTAAGCTGCCCGCGGCAGACAATCCTGCAAATATGGGGACTAGTGGCAAAACCCCACCTGTCTTTGGTATGGGTATTATACGCGGTACATTAACTGAAGATGTCGCTGCTAATTCCTTAGCAGCAGCAAGAGCTAATTCGATTGCAGCTTTTTTGCATTTAGGTTTCAATTTATGGATATGTTTTTTCGCGCGAGATACAATATCCTTAAAGCTTTTCTTAAAACCAGCACCAGAATTACTTGTTTTCAAATTGTTAGATTTTCTTCTCAAAGTCATTTTACGCTTGGATGGTTGTTTCTCCATTTTTAATAAAAGAGAACTCTGCTCAGTATCGTAGATAATAAGAGACTGAAAGTTGTTAACATAAAATGTGTTTATAAAAGATTTAGTTTATCTATCCAACTGTTTTCACTAGGCGGCAGACCTAACCATTTGACATATAATTTATTTCCTTTTGTTTTTAAAACCTTTTCAATAAGATATATATCAGGATGTTTTGTTTTTTGTAATTCTTCAGTATAGAATGATCCTAAAATAGGTCGCTGTCTTGCATCTTTTAGAAGGTAAGTAATTGGATGAGTGTTTTGAACTTGAGCTATATTAAAAATTTCAGTTGACCAGTTGGGAGTATATCCTTTGTCAAAAGTTCCTTTGTATTTGCTTATTCTTACATAATCTCCAATTTTGAATTTTGAACGTTTCTGCGATGGTGCTGATAATTGTAGTAGTCTGTATCTTTTTAGTATATTTTGTTTATTCTTTTCATTAACTTTATCTGGAGCTGTACCAATTGTTCTGTGAAATGTGGAGTTATATTTTTTCATGATGTGCTCGAGGGTTCCATCATTCCATTTGTAATTCCCTTGCAAGCTAAATTGCTTGTACATTTTAGTTTTCAACGTTCTTATAAATCTTTCTACTATTGACGCCTTTTTAGTGGAATAAGTGGAATAATGATTTATACCGTATTTTTGTAATAATTTTTTGAAACAACTATTATAAAATTCTGTTCCTAAATCAGTTTGTAGATTTTTGGGAACACGACCTTTTTCTAGTAACTTACTAAATGCTTCAGTCACAGTTTCTTTATTTTTAAGTTTAAGCGGATATGCCCATGCATACTTTGAAAAAGCATCGATGACTGTTAAAATATATTTATATTGTGAATTATCTTTTGAGAATGATTGCATATCAACTAAATCGGCCTGCCATACATCATCAATGTCTTTAAGTATAACATGTCTTCGAGGAAAATTTTTCCTAACATTTTTATGTATTTCATTTACTACACTATCTTTGCTCATTTTTTGAATTTACGACTTACACCTTCTATATTCCTTTTTAGACTATTTATTTCTGATTTTAACTGCAACAATGTTTCCTCTACTGTTTTTAATCGTATATAGAGCCCATCTAAGAATTTGTCAACATATAGTTTAGTAGCACAGTCGTTTGGGTCAATGGGTGTACCAACATGTTTGATGATTTTATGTTGAGCATCAAAGATATTTTCTAAGGCAGAGCTATCCATTTTCAGTTTCTTGTGTACATGATGACCAAACTTGTTGACATTCATGTTCAACAGTGTTTATAGAACTAAGCAAAAATGTAACCAGGTTTTATTTTTATATACTTATTTTATTATACCAGCTTCTTTAAGTTCTTCAATTATTGATATAATCTCATTGTCATGACTAGTGTTGCCAGCATCTTTTGAAGCAATTAAAATTTTCAATCTATCTACTAACTCATTCGGATCATCCCAGTATATGAAATCTGTATTTTTTTTCAAAGTTTTAAGAGTTGGCATAAAACCACCTTGTTTTTTTTCTTTTAATTCACTATCAGTAAAGAGAGGTTTCACAATTTTAGTATATTTTGTCCCTTTATCGCCTTTAATCTGATTCGTAGGGTTATAATCTCTCCTATGTGCACTAGTATTGCATAAAATATCTTTATATACTAATTTATCTTGATCAGATACAATCTTTACATCTGGTTTACTCTGAAATAATAATTCTGCCAAACCTGGGGTTACTTCATAGGATCTATTTCCTATTTTAGCCATCATATTTTTGCTATGAGCATCACCATCTGAAAATGTTACTTTTGTATTTCCAATCATTAAATTACTATTTTCATTACGTACACCAAAAGGTACATTCAAATTATAGATTTCATTGCTTTTTTCAGGCGTTGGAGATGGAGTATAGAATTCTTCGATTTCTTCAAAATTTTGGGTAGAAGTTATTGGTTTTGGTGTTACATAATTTTTATCATCATTTTCTATGTTTTTAATTTTATCAGAAGTTGAAGGTGAACATGTATCTGGTAAATCATGGTGACTATTGTTTTTATTTTCTTTTTTTTGCAATACTATGGATTCTAATGGATCCGTTATGGATTTAAAAAGTTTGCGCCTTTTTAGTTCTAAATCATCTTCTTCTTCACGCATTTGTTTTGCTTTCTTTTTGATGGTTTCAATTGATTTAATTAATTGTTTCTTTACAACGGCTTCCATTTTTAAATTAAATATGGGTAGGTATTCTTACCAGTGCTCTCATTTGACTGACTAAATTTGTGTCTCGTATGTGGTATATAATTGTAAAATTGTTAGTCGAATTTCACGAATATGTCAAATGTTTTTCTGTACCGACCGTTATTTAGTTCGCAATCTTTGTTGATTGATAAAAACATAAACGGATCTTTCCAAATACTTGCACACAATTGTTTAAAGACATGCCAGCTCATATCAGAATTAACATGTTCCTTATATATATGTTTTAAGTTTATATCATCTTGCTTGAAAATAATTAAAAAGTTAACATTGTCACGTATTAATTGCTTAGGAATTTTTGAATATGTTTGGGTCAAGTAAAAGCAATCAATTTGTTTGTGTCTGCCCATCGAAAAATAATTTCGAATATTAACTTGATTTTCACAAGTCACGTCGTCAAAAATGAAAATAGAATTTCTTAAGGCTTCAGTTGGCGAAATAACTTCTTCACTATTTTTGAACATAATAAATTTAACATCTGGAGTATTTTGAAAAACTTTTTGTAGGAAACAATATTTAGATTGAAAAGTGGACTTTGAGTAAATATAAACATTTTGGAATTTAAGTCCATTTTCGTGCAATAATAAGTTTATCATAATATTTGTTTTCCCACAGTTGGAGGGTCCGCAAATTATGCATCGAATTGTGTTTGGTAGAAGTTTACTATGTCGGCTAAAGCATGGTGGTGGTGTTTCAACATCTATATAATTTATTTTTAATGATTCAGCCTGTTTTATCAACTTCATATTACTGATTGATGATAATTTTAAAAATGCAACTTATTAAATAACTTCATATTATTGCTAGTTGATTTAAATTTTAAGGTATTGCTTGTAGGTATCACATTCGTGTTTCACTTCGCACTTGTCTAGCGCACTATTATTTGTCGATGATTATATTAAAATGTAGGTATACATTTTAATTTAAACCTTGTGATAATAGTATGAAATTGAAATTCGTAAGAACTTAATATTAAACAGGTTCTAACATGTCGCTAGAGATTGCATAATGCGGACGAATGTCATACAAGTATATACAATTGTTTTGAAAACTTGACTCCATAGATTTGTTACTAAACAATTTTCATTCCCAGATCTTCTCACGCAAGGAACTCACTCGCTTCTGGTTAGTGAAAAAAATTACTTATATAATATTTTGACTGTATTCTTTTCTATTTTAGAATTTGTTTATTGATATTTTTATAAATGTTGTTTTATTGTTATATTTATAAAATTTTGTATTTTGTTACAGCATCATGTCGGACTTTTATTTCACGGATGACGAAAGAAACACAAGTATGAATAATCCATTTTATGGAGCTCAAGACTTGGATGCTATTTTAGAAAGAGAAGAAGAGAATAGATTGAAAGCTTTACGTGAGCAAAAAAATAATGAAACACTTGAAAATAACACCAGTTTGAAAACCATAAAAAAGAAAAATAAATTGTCTTTAAAAAAGAAGCTTCCAAAAATAGATCATGTGATTTCACCAGCTCCAGATTCATCTTTTGTTATACGGAAAAATAAAGCAAAGGGAAGCCACATTATAAAAATTGAAATACTTGAAATTGATAGTAAAGAACAGGAGAACAGTGCAAAGACTAATTTGAGTGTACAGTACATAGTGAGTGATAATTATGACAATATGATGGATGCTACAGAAGATTTAATTAATAGGATTATACAAAAGCTAAGTGTGCCTGAATAGTTAAATTTAATATTATTTTATTGTTATTTTGCGATTGTAAAAATAAAAAGCATAAATGAGTTCTAATTAAAGTATAAAGTATATTTTATATTTTCATATCATGCAAGTAAGTTGTAGTCCGAATATTTTCCATTAAGTAGTAAGTTTTTATAATACGTTAATCTTATGTTAAGTACTAAGTTTATGAAGTAATGTAAATAATTGGTTGAATTAATAAAGGGAATATAAAATATGTTGTGATTTTATTTGAAATAAAACACTGTGGTAAACTTAATCAAATTTATTAAATGCTAAATTACCATTAAAACTAATATTAAAATTAGACACATAAAAATTTGTAAAATACATAGGTACTTAGCATAATATTTTTACTAAAGAATCGTGCTGTAATGCCCCCAAGGCAAAGTTTTAAAATCATTTTCCATTATTTGCCTTTTATTATCATCACTATTTAATACTAATTTATTAATTTTCTGAGTAAAAACCTGATGATTTTTTGATCGTATGACAAACATATCATCTCTTATATTTTCATTGCAAAATAAGGCTTTCTTATATTTCTCAAAGTTTAATTTTTTTGTCACAGGCTTCGTGATACCCTTTGCTTTACTGATAGTTTTTTTCTCAGAAAGTAAACAATATAATTTTGCGCGTAAACCAACAAATTTAGAAATGATTTCTCCTCCCATTTCGTCTTTAAAATATCCAGGTATTTTCATATTAGCTTTCGGCATATTAAAAATATTATCATCTTCAAAATTGCTAGTATCAAAATAATGAATGTTATCTTTCATATCTTCATAAAAATCATCAGTTTTTACAAGATATAGTAAACTATCAGTATCCGTATAACATAACTGAACATTATTTCCATAGATTCTTTTTATGACCGAATAATGAAAATGATACAAATGCGTTTTCGACAGTTCAAGAATCGTGAATCCAATATATATTGGTCGATCTAAGACAATTTTTGTTTTTTTCAATTGAATAGCTACTAAGTTTTCAGAAAAAATTGATAAACTGTGAAAATGTGGTGCACTAATATATTTTTCCGCTCCATTCAATTTATTAGTATTATTTGTAGTATCTCTCCAAACGTTTACTAGTTTTACGTCAACCTGCTTCCTTTTGTTTTCTATCGTTTTTCCAAAAATAGAATTATTCTGCTTTTTAAAAAAGTCTTTCTCAAAATCAGACTTGGCATTTTGTCTGAGACTTGTGTTTAAAAAAATATAAGGCTCTAAAAAGTTGTCCTGATAAAAAGATAGCACTCTGTATATTTTTAAAAGCAATAAACCATTCTTTAAGCATTCTTGCAAGTGCATATAATGAATAACAAAACGATGTTTATTATATAAATTTGCCACCAATTTTTTGCTTTGATTTTGAGCAGGAGAATATTTTTCCGCAGCAAATGGTAGGTCTGAATGAGCATCATGAATATTATCCGGATAACATAAATCTACCTCGAGAATATATCCACACTGACTTTTTTTAGAAATGTTCCTTACATCAAAATTTTTAATTTCATTTTCATTTAAAAATTTAAAGTCACGCATTGGCATTTTTTGCATCATAGCAAAACCGTAAAGGTTGACACAGTCTAAATAAATTAAGTACGTACTTGACTCATTTTTATTGTAGGATGGTAAATATTTATTGTTTGCTTCAGCATATCTCAATGAACACTGGGCTAAACCACCTCGAATACCTTTTTCTAACATCTGATACATATCCACATCAGAAATCAAATCAAGCTCAACTTTAGTATATAACAACATTGCGTCCCAACTTAAAGATGGAGATGATACATAATAGCAGGGGTCTAAATTATAATAGTCTAAACTCATATTTCTGAACTTTTCAAAAACGTCGCATAGTAATAAGACATCGCATTGTAAGTATAAATCTGTATACTCTCCTAAGTTTTTTATACCAAAAGTTTTCCATATTTTTAAAGCGTGTTCGTAATCCTCAATGGAAATATTTTCACCTGTGAGTTTATTAAAAAAAATCGAATGTTTTGGTAACTTTGTTTCATTATATTTCTCCCATGCATCCATATAATCATAACAATAGACACCCTTTTTACAGGCCAAATTTAATAAGTGTTCATCCTTAATAAATACACGCATATGCTGAAAATCATTCGGATGAAGACTCTTTGCCAGTTTATCCAAACCCGAACTCAAAAAATTAAATGAATCGATAAACTTCAGTTGAGCAGCATTTGTTTTATCAATAGGTAAAAATTTTGTGAATGATATATATTTTTCTTTAGATTTTGGTATCAAGCTCGTTTTTCCGGTAATTTCTGATAATTCTTTAATAAATAAGTGGCAATCATAACCACTCAAGTTATGAAAAATGATCGGTATAAACGTACATTTTTTTGCATTTATGTTACAAGTGTTGTGAGCAGGGCCTCGGTATTTACCTGTAAAATGGTCATGATCCTTTACTATTATATCATATTTTTTAAACATTGTTTTACAGATGCAGCAAATTTTTGCTTCATTATATGAAGTCAACTCTTCGGTAGTAAGAGGAAACATTGGATTATTTGTATTTAAAATACCGTGCAATCTTTTTACATCTCGCGTAATGCTTTCAACAAATTTTTTACCACAGTTTGGTCCGCGATAGCTTACAAAGTCATTAAGCTCAGGTTTAGAATGGCAACATATGTAATAAGCGAAACAAGATGGTTCATGTGTTTGTATATCTTCAGTATAAAGAGATTTATTTTCGTTTGAATATTTACAAAGCAAGCTCTCAAAATCGCCATATATCACGATAGGAATTCTTTGAGTTCTCTCATAGTTTGAAAAATGCAACTTACTACCATCTTCTGGAAGTACAGTTTGTCTTTTAGCACAATCGTGATTGTGTAGTTTTTGTTCATTTGCGAAATATAAAAAACATTCATCACATAAAAATATTTTAGACTTGTGTTTTGTTAATTGCCTTCGCACAAGTCGGCCAAAGTCTTTAATCAAACAGTAATGGGCTTTGTCATTTTTAGTAATATATAATAAATTAACATGGGTAAGTTTTCGAGCTAAAGTCACATACAAAGGACCTGTAACTGTATTATTGGCTTCTAACCCATAAACATTTACACTAATAGTTGGATTGTTCTTCTCAAAGGTTTTAATATCTTCAATTCCCGGAGGAAATGTCATATTTCTTATGTCAAAAAGCAATGAATAATGAGGATATGATGAAACTCTATTGGAATTAAGTTTTGTAGGATACATTTTAGCAGCAATGCACCATAAAAAGCAACAATCATCGAAATTATGAATATTTAGACATGATTTTGTATTTCTTATATGTGATGGTAATGCCAAATATGATCCACCTTTCAGAGGATTATATTTATTAATATTTATCTCCAAATGACTGATAGAATCAATTGTCCAACCAGATTCTGACTGTTCGAATTCTGCGCATTTGCAAGTTAACTTTTGAGCACATTGTAATAAAAAATTATCAATATCAGTACTTTGGACTATAATACCATATTTAGTACTGAAAGATTTAATAGACTTTTCAAAATTTTTTGGTAAAATATACGAAACAAATAACTCAAAATTTACTTTAATGGCAGTGTGTTTCTTTAGAGATATATTTATGATCTCGCGTGTGGTTTTAAATATTTGTGAAAAAAAACTCTCTGGAACTAAAGTTGTAGAGGTCGGATTTACTTTGTAACTGACTATTCTGTTTCTAAAAGCCGTTTTTATAATTTGCACATTCTCATATCTAGATTGAAATAAACTATTAGATTTATGAGTATTTGTTCTGTTATGTGACGATATAGATGTTTTAACATAAAGGTTACACTCTTTGCAGAAAAACATTTTCAATTTCATAGAATTGCTTATCTTGTTTATCTATTTAGTATCTAGTTTCTCAGTTCTGGTTTTAATATTCTGCGTATAAAAAATCGGTAAGGAAATACAGCTAAATAATAAATCAAGCTATTGGCTAATAAACAGTAAACAGTTATTAATAGAATGGAAGTAATGCGATGTTTCGATATCAACATTCAAACATGTCAAGTATCTAGTTTGTATGGTTCTAGTTTCTCAGTTCTAGATTTTAAATTTTGGATAGTTATGAGATGACTGTATTAAAATAAAGTAATCTAGTTATTTTCAGACAATGTGCAGACTTAGTAAGAGTATAAGGGCTGTAAGTATCACGTTATTAATATCCCAACTTCAAATCTTTCGATATGAACATTTAGACATTTTTATTTAATTTTATATGGTTCTAGTTTCATATGGTTCTAGTTTTTATGTTTCTAGTTTCATATGGTCTAGGCTTTGTATGGTCTAGGTTTTGTATGGTCTAGGCTTTGTATGATCTAGGCTTTGTATGGTCTAGGCTTTGTATGGTTTAGGCTTTGTAATTTCTGTAAAAAAAACACGTTAATTTAATTTTATATGGTTCTAGTTTCATATGGTTCTAGTTTTTATATTTCTAGTTTCATATGGTCTAGGCTTTGTATGGTCTAGGTTTTGTATGGTCTAGGCTTTGTATGATCTAGGCTTTGTATGGTCTAGGCTTTGTATGGTTTAGGCTTTGTAATTTCTGTAAAAAAAAACACGTTAAAAAATATTTACAGGCACAAACATAAAGATAGTAATTTAATTGTCATACTTATTATATACAATATGTTGCAGATGAAATATTTTTTGAATTTATTTATGAAAATAATTTCTAAGATTTACAAAATTTAATTTTCAAAATTTATCTTAGAAATTATTTTCATTTGCAGGGTATAAAATGGGCTGAATATTTTTTAGTTCAGCCTTACTATCATCAATTAATTTGGTGAGGGACTTCCATACCACCGAATTTAAATCAGTTGCAAGTTTTAGTGTGCAGATGGCATGCTTCCAACGCTCATTGTTCGCGAGTTTCTCCACTTCTTCAGAGTTGTAGACGCGCAGCTCGAAGTAGTAGCTGCCTTTCTTCGATGGGTCTGATTGGGATGTATACCCCGACGCAACGCGCCGACTGAGAAAACTTCTCAATTTCGCAGCGCGCACTGGCTTGCTAGTAGATTCATCCTGAAATTGAAAAATATTCAATTTAGTATCATCTGCGATAATTTCAACTCTCTACCTATTATGGTTCATGAGATAAAGCCCGCTGACAGACAGACGTCCGGGCGGACAGCGGTAGCTTAGTAATAGGATCCCACTGGTACCCTTCGGATATGATCCCTAACAAAATAATAACTTTAACAAACTATATTCATAAATTTATATACAGACCAATTGCCTAACAACATTCTTATTGGGAAGTCTTTTAAAAGCTTTAATCCAATAAAATATAAATAAGACAACTCACCTCAGATTCGGTAATAAACCTCCTCCGCTTAACAGATGGACTCGTAGGTGTATTTGGAGACGTTTCGGGTTCAGATTCCGATCCGCTCGATTCGAACGGATTCTTCGGAGCAGAAGAAGTCACCTCCTTTTTCTTGATCGTCTTCTTCCGCTTCACCTCACGTTTCTTCTTAAGAGACTTCGATGTTGATGGGGGCTGCACCAAAGCGATGGGGTCTTCGTCTTCGTCAAATGGATTGATGAAAGATGAAGAGGCCCTGAAAAACAATTTAAGTAACTATCAACATGAAAACTCCAAATAAAAATTCAATAGGTACCTAGTTGCTTAATTCAAAAATAAACATATAAAATAAAAATACTTACATACTTTATTTCGACTGTTGTTGTCGTCGTATCCAAAACTCGGAAAGAAAGGAATGGTGACGCTTAGGATCGACCTATTTATACGCTCGAATTCTAAAACCTCTTTCATAATAAACGAAATGGATTGAAATAAATTAGATTTAAACATTTGCGCATGTAACTTTAAACACTAAATCATCACAACATAAAACTTATATTTGCGAAAGTAATCAGACTAGATTTATACATTCGTATGAACACTGTCTTACGTATAAATTATTGCCGCATCAGCTATAGGTGTTCGATTTTGAAGCATGGAAGACGCTGTTGTTTATAGTTACGCAGTGAATTGAGATCTAACCGTAAAAGGAATGGTATGCGTCGGACTCGCGATAGTTAAAATGTTAAAAGGTTATACATTTTACTACTTTCCATAGGTAGGTATAAAATTTGTGAAAGGTCTAATAATATTTGCTCCTATTTGATGCTTCAATCTTCTTCCTTGCGAATTTGATTTAAAACTTGAGTGGAAATCCTTTAATTTTCGACGTCAAAAAATATCCTGGATCCGTCTCCAAGATGTGAATTGTCTGTGTATCAAATTTCGGCAAGATTCAGCCGTTAGTCTTTAGTTTAGACAGACGCCTTTTTGCATCACTAATCATACTTATTATAAATGCTAAAGTGTGTCTGTTTGTTTGTTTATTGGTTCGTCCTTCAATCACGTCGCAACGGAGCAACGAATCGACATGATTTTTCGTGGGTATAGTAAAAGAACTGGAGAGATATAGACAACTTTTTATCTCGGAAAATCATAGAGTTCCCGCAGGATTTAAAAACCTAAATCCATGCAGATGAAGTCGTGGGGGCATCAGTGAATTTATTATATTAGTACGCATTGTACGTATTTTTTTCGTCCATTAATCTCTATTTATCAAAGTATTTATAACAATCGAAATATATTTAAATAGCGGGAAATGTGTCTAAATTCATCATTAAAGAATTAATTTTCGATAAATAATAATGTATGATAAGCTTGCACACCTTACTAGAAATCTGCTATAATATATTTTTACTAATAAATCTTTATCCAAAATTCATTGTTTGTAGATCAGAATGGAGTTAATATATCCTAAATATCCTCGCTATGCAACTCAAATCGCAAGATTGCGAAGTTTTGATACCTGGCCTCAAGATTTAAATCAAAAACCTCAAGAAATGGCTGATGCTGGTTTTTTTTATACAGGAGATAGTGATCGCGTGATTTGTTACTTTTGTGATGGCAGGCTCAAAGACTGGGGCATCGAAGATCATCCATGGTCGGAGCACGCACGCTGGTTTCCGTCCTGTCCCTATGTTTTACTTGTGAAGGGTGAAACATACCTACAAAGTGATAGCAAAGATGTTTGTGGTGCATCAAAAGTATCTGAACAATTTGTAAATAACAATATAATAAGTTCTTTTGCAGACAGAAACATATTATGTGTTGAAAATATTAAAGAAACACTTTGCTGCAAAATTTGTCTTGTAGAAGAAGTAGCTGCGTGTTATATACCATGTGGTCATGCTATAACGTGTACTAAATGTGCTTTATCGTTGGATAAAATGTTATGTCCGATATGTGGAAAAGCAATCGTTAATGTAATACGAATATATTTCTGATGAGCTATAAACATTTAAAGAGTCTACCTTTATCCAACCTATTATAAGTATGCGCAAGCCTCGAATCAATCGATCGAAATTCATACTAATGAATACAGCAATGCCGGATCAAGCAGAAACACGATCAATATACAAAAATAATTTGAGCGCAACAAATCAAATGGTTAACTATGCGAGAGCAAACTTTTAGACGTAAAATTATCATGCATATGGGCTCGTTCGCATTTCTTATGAATGCCGCAGTCTCGTCGAACTCATCGTATTATATCATCCACTGTGCGGTGCGGGCGTATGATATAGGATCCGCAATAACTAGTCATTGAGGATTTTGTCTCACTGTTGATAGTGATTAATTGTTGCTTGGATTTAGGAATACTCCATTTATTTAATGTGTTGTTGTGGACAGTAGCCTACATTGGGGATCCTGTATCAAAATTCATGGGGATTTTGTATCACGGTGAGCGTAGCGAACGAGCGTTAGCGAGAGTGATCCAAAATCCCCATGGATTTTGATACAGGATCCCCAATTCAACACTACTGATATCAATATATTATATTATTTGAACATGCTCCGAATGTCGTCAATTTTCTTTTTCGTTAATGTTTTATTTGCCTCTTTTATGATACGAGTAATTTCACTTAAAATAGTGATATTTTTTTTCTTATGTCAATTGTCTCTTTTGCTCCAGAAAATGAAGTTTGATATTTAATAATATACCACTCTTCTTTAGAATATGTTATTGACTTGACTTGTTTATAAGGTATCTGATGGAAACCTTTTCTAGCTTCAGACTGAAATGACAAAAAATCGGGATCCTGCATTTATGTGAAAATTAGTTTTAGAACATTTGATTTTATCTAGGGCACGTAGTAGAGATAATGGACTGTATATTTCTTGGTGTATTAGGTTTCTTTCAATCAAACTATGGACTGCATCCACCTCTTGAACGTTTCCATGGCCGGGTTCAGAGAATTTCTGGATTATTTCTGTTATATTTTTCGATTCGACTTTAAAAATGTTATAAGAGCAGTGCTTATATTATGAGAGTTTCGGTTTTGAGGGATGCACGAATCCGACCATAGTATCAGTTTTGTCACTGTATCTGGTAAAGCACTTACTATTTCTTTTAAGATTTTAATTAATGCACTGGCTAAATCGTCGCCACTTCTTCCATTTCTAGTCTCATCCCATAAAGCATTCATTTTCAGGTTACAGGAATTACTTCGGCAGGTATCGGCTATTCACAATTTGAGGAAATTACAGCGTGTATGGATGTACCTATCTTTACTAAAACAACATATGCTGATATTCAAAACATGGTTTATGAAAAATGGGAATCAACAGCTATTGAAACCATGGCAGCAGCAGCTTTGCGAGAGCGTGATGCAGCTATAGCGGAAGGAAAATTAAGTAAAGATGGTACACCACTCATAGATGTATATGGGTAAGGCCGATAAAAATGGATTATTTTATATTAGCTCCAGCGTCCGGTAAGTAATAAAATAAAATCTTATACGTTGCACAAAAGAAGTTAAGGTCACTTTGTTCAAGTCCTTTTGTCAGAGCTTCTACACGTGCAGTCTGTGGGTTGACTATACCCAAAAAACTATAAACGCTCTCCGAGTCCAGTATAATAACATCTTCAGAATAATGTTGGGACTGCCTCGATACTGTAGCGCGTCCGGTATGTTTGCGGAGAACCGTGTAGACGGTTTCTTCGCAATAATGCGGAAACGGATCGCCTCAATTAAAAGCAGGCTGGAGAGAAGTCCCAACATTATCCTGAAGGTGATAGCAGACAGACAGGACAGCGCTCTCAAAGCGCACTGGATGTCTGCATTAGTTAATAGGTATATTAATTATATTAACTAACATAGAATAAGTTTCTTACTAACATACATTACATTATAATTTAGTTACTAACATAGGTTAAGATGTTTACTAACATAATATTGTGGGCCTTTGTTGCTTAAATAATAAATAAATAATTAATAATAATTAATAATTATATATTACCTATAAAATTCTTTTTTCTTAGCTTTGTATAATAGTTTTTCTAATAGGTTATTTATACAAACATTCTCAAAACATATTATAATTAATTATTTTTCATAAAAATAATATGTGATCACAATATTTTCAATACAAAATAAAATGTCCCACACTCGCCCTGGGGCCATATGTATCAATTTTGAATTTTTGCTGTATTTGTATTTGACCATTTTAAAGTTCTTATGAATAAATTAATACCTATTCTACAAAATTACAGTATCAGGCAGGATTAGATAATAATCAAATCATAAAATTCTGGTACATTAACATCGTGTCCACGGATACTGATACTTTTAAGTCACGTATTTTATGTTACGATATTTTTTACTAAAACTTAGCATTTGAGCAGCAGAATTCATTTGTTTAATATGGCAACACCTTAGTCTACTTGTCTATGCTACGTTTTTTCACTCGTCGGCCATGTTTGTAGCAGTGAGCTTTTGTTTTCGAGTGGAATTGAGTCATTTTTGTTAGTTATAAATTGATTCCATCTGAATAAAGGTAAAACTGTATTCATTTACTATAGGAGACTTATTATTTTGATGAATCTAATGTTTGAAGAATAGCTAGAGGCTGTGTACGTGCTTTTATTCTTGTCGTTTAACCGTTAAAGTGAAAATGTTTTGACGAGAGGTTAGCTTTTATGTGACATTTATGTCACATTTTTAAGTAACGTAACATAAAAGTGATGTAAGGCCTTATTCATATAGAAACTTTAAAAAATAATTAAACTTATAATTATCAATTAGGTAAATAAAAAGTTACGTGCATTGAATGAAGTTAATTTAAAAAATCTTTAATAATTATGAATACTACTAGCGGCCCGCCCGACTTTGTCCGAGTACATATTAAAATTTTATCCCGTTGATCCTTTTGATCCCATTGATCCTTTTGATCCTGTTTTTCTTTTTGATCCCGTTACAAACCTAGTTCTGATTACAAACATACCAAAAAAAGAATCATCTAATTTGGTGCAGTCGTTCTAGAGTTATGCACACATTTTTGCGAACATTTAGGCGATTCATTTTCATTTATATATATATTTAAGTGGAATCGAATGAGCCTCCATGAGGCTATGCAGCCATAGTATACTACCTAACTGAAATTTTTGTATTTTTTTCCTGTACCTACAGATGCCACTTACACCTGCGGAAAGACAAAGAAAATACCGGGAAAAGCTGAAAAGAGAGAACCCTATCAAATATGACGAAATGAAAAAGAAGACTGCTGAGTGCGCTTTGCGGTACTATAAAAAGAAAGTAAGTCAATATACAGAAGAAGAAAAAATAGAAAGAAGAAAGAAATGGCAGGAAGAAAGGAAAAGACAAAAACAAGCTGATCAAGCAAAGGTTGATATTAGTAAGCCAGCAAAAACGCAAAAAGATATAGAATATAAATTACGTAGGAAAAATAAAGAGTTACAAAAAGAAAATAAAATATTGCGCAATAGATTCAATGCACTAAGAAAAAATTTTTATCGGCAGTCCAAAAAACTAGATGAACTAAATCTAGCATTCCTGGAATTTAAGAAGACCGAAACCAATCAAGAAAATCAAGAAACGGACAGCGACAGTGTTACACCTATGAAACAAACAGAGAGCTTTATAAAGGAAAATTTACCGAAAATTAACACACAACAAAAAGAAATAGTGAAAAAGAAGATTTTAGAACATAATGTTTTGGTAAAATCACTAAGGAACGAGTATAAAGAATCTGATGGTACACAAAAGAATACTATTAAAAAAATTGTAACTAACGATGTAGTGAAAAAATACAAATTAAAAACAAAACTCAAAAATACCCTAGGGCTCAAAAGTAACATTCGAACAAACAGAGACAGGAAAATACGCAAACAGAAACTATTCAATGAAATCAAAAACTTTTACGATCGAGACGATAATAGTCGTGCAACTGCTGGCAAAAAAGAATATAGAACAAAAAATAAAATAAAGAGACAGATAAGATATCTATTGGAACATATAAAAAAATTACATCAAAAATATGTTGCGGAAGGTGGAAAGGCTTCATTGAGCACATTCAAGAAATATAGACCGTTCTACGTACTCAAACCTAAAATCTCAGACCGTGATACATGTGCTTGTGTAAAACACTCTAATATGGCGTTCATGGTAAAAAAATTAAAACAGTTAACGATCCTCGAAAGCGATGACCTCAGTGAAATAACATCAAAATTTGTTTGTGATATAACATCAAATACTTGTATGTATGGCTTGTGTGAATCTTGTAAAGACAAAGTCATTATTACTGAAGATCAGATCAACCTGAATGAAGAAATTGTATGGCCAGTATGGATGTTAAAAAAGCACGAGTACTGTGAAGAGGGACACAAAAAGACAACAAAGAAAATGGTAAAAACGGTTAGAGAAGGAACTATACACGACTTGATTAATGCATTCCACTCTGATATGAAGAATTTTCTTATTCATTCGTACAATATATCACATCAATATAAAAGTTACAAATTTTGCATAGCCAACTTAAAAGACAATGAAACAGTCATTCACATAGATTTTTCCGAAAATTATACTTGCAAGTTGCATACAGAAATACAAGCTCTACACTTCGGAGCTTCTAAAGTGCAAATAACTCTGCACACTGGTGTTCTTTACATCAAGGATCATGATAGACCTACATCATTTTGCTCAATATCCCCCGCAAACGTACACAGCCCTGAAGCCATATGGGCTCATTTGACACCCATATTACAATATTTGAAAATCACATACCCTCAAGTCGACACACTACATTTTTTCTCCGACGGACCAACATCACAGTACAGAAATAAAAAAAATTTTTACTTGTTGAGCCAAATTGAAACGTACGGCTTTGAGCATGCCACATGGTCCTTTTTTGAGGCGGCACATGGAAAAGGTGCCGCGGACGGTATTGGTGGTGCAGTCAAGCGTACTTTAGACTCAAAAGTGGCACATGGCGAAGATATTCCCGATGCGAAAACCGCATATGAAGTCCTTTCTGAAAAGGGACTTATAAAAATGTTTTATATTCCACCAGAGGATATAAAAGTACTTCAAGAAGAACTAATAGAAAATCTAAAACCTCTGCCTAATACATTAAAAATTCATCAAGTAATATTTAAAGATAAGAATGCTGTGAATTTTAGAAACTTAAGTTGTTTTTGCAAAAATATGAGTGGCAAATGTGATTGTTATTCTACAAAAACACACAGATTTGAAATCAACAAAGACGCACAACCAAGAAACACTGTAAAATGCAAATTAAATACAATAAAGAGAAGTAAAGTTGGTACAAAAAAGAGAAGGGAAAGCACGGCAAGCACCACTGAGTCTGATTGTACTGAAATAGAATATTTAGATGACAGTGATGCTACACATTTTTCTGAAACTTATCAAGAAGAATATTTAGAATTAGACGAAAATAATCAAGAAGAATATTTAGAATCAGGTGAAAATATTTTGAGAGAAAGACAAGAAAAAAGAGCAGAAAAGGGTTCAGGTAAAACTGATTTTGAAAATGAAGGATTAGAAGTAAGAAGATTGGTAGAAAATATAGATGAAAAAATTAAAGAAGTACAAATTGAAAAAAAAACAGCATCTCAAAAAGGCGTAACGATTTTATCTGATATTCGAAATTCACCATGGAATAAAAGATATTTTGATTTGAAACGATGTGGTGGACTACAATTTAAAAAAGTGGACTCAAATTTTGACCTTTGTTCATTGAAAAAATCATTAGATGTTCCCATAAGCACAGAAAATATTGATCCATATAAAAACCCGGTGGCTAGTAGTTCAGGAATCAAGACTAAGACTGAAAACCAAAAGACTAAAGACTTCGAAGAAAACAGAAAAACATACTTCAGTAGTTTGAATAAAGGAGACCAAACCAAAAATATTGAAGAAGACTTTGAAGGAAAAGCAAGATATGACATAAAAGATTCTATAAAAACAAACGAAATCAAAGAAGAAGGAAGACAGAACTCAGGAGTAATTAGTATTGTAGAAGCTAACAAAAACGAAAATACCAAAGTCTATGATGAAAGTGATGTGAAGATTAAAATTAATCAATATGTATTAGTAAGATATTACATTCGCAAAACTTGGAAATATTATATAGGACGTGTAGTCGAAATACACACCAAAGACGAAGATACAAACTACACTATTAATTTTCTTAAAACTATAAAAAAACCCTCACTGAGATTCACTACCCCGAAGAAAATGGACACGGATACTGTTCCTTCTTTGTCAATAATTGTGAAAACTATAGAATTGAACGAAGAAGATAATAAAAAAAACGAATACCTATTAAAAGATGATTTTAATGAAACTTATTTTGAACTGTAAATTAGTTATCGTATATAATATAATGTGTAAGTGATTTCGTAAATTCAAAATAAGTAACTATTATTTCTTTTCTAAACAGCTATAAATAAATGATTGTGCAAAAAGGAGTTTTTTCTTATATTGGAGACGTCCCTTTACAAAACTTTTATGTTACTTTTAAGTTATCCAGCCACACACCTTTAAGTTACTTTTATGTCACATGAGGCCAATTTTACGGCCTTACCCATATGCCGATGCCTGTTGGTCCTCGCGATCCTATGGCAATAACTACAAAGCACTATCGGGCGCCGCAGCAATCGTAGGTCGCAGGTTTGGTGAAGTATTATATATAGGAATTAAAAACAAATACTGCCTAGTGTGTGCTAGAGCAGAGAAAAAACAACTTGCGACCCCAGAACACGTTTGTTTAAAAAATTACTCGGGTCCGTCTAGTGGTATGGAGTCTGAAATAATTTGTCACGGATTTGAAACATCAGTAGCGATGTACAACATTATATATGGCCGATTAATTGCTGATGGAGACTCTGCTACATACGCAAAAATCCTGGCGCGTAATCCGTACCCAAGTCATACTGTACAAAAAATAGAATGCAGAAACCACATGCTCCGCAACATGTGCAACAAATGGAGAACTTTAACTAAAGACACGAAGTATGCATTGTCTTACAGAAAAACACTGACAGAAGTAAAAATTATGAGTATCCGTAAGGTTGTTATTGCGTCAATACAAAAGTATAAATCTGAAAAAGATAATCCGGACGCAATAACAGGCTTTACAAATGGAGTGAAAACTCTATTAACCATGCTTTTGGTGACCATAGGAACTGTGAGTCCTATTACTGCTCGAAAGAAAAAGAGGCACAGAGCAATATGGAGATTACAGCCAACAGCTCCTGACACATCACACATCTACATGCCGAGCCTCACCCCACCTCCATCACCGCAGCCATCTCCTCACCGACGACGTGAGGGTGCGCGTCGAAGGCGGACGCTAACGCCGTTCGATCGAGAAGCTAGGGAGTTCGCGGCTATTGAACAGCGCCGTCTTCAATTGGAGGAAAGACGGGTGGCAAATGAAGGCAGAAGAATAGAGGCGGATAACAACAGAACCAATGTACTGAATCGCTTAGCAGATATTGCTGAATCATTCCTTCAGCACTATCTGCAAAGTAGAGGTCAGACTCAATAGTGTTAAGGATGCAATCTTAGGTGGATGCTAACTAACTTGGAAGGGGATAATAAGTTTATCCTCAAATTACCGGAACACTAAATTGCTTGGCAGTAGGCCTTTGTCGATCAAGTGGTAACTAGCCACAGCCAACTTGTACAAAAACTTTATGTTGATTCCTTGCTTTATACTTACTATTTTATGATACTTAAAATATTGCTAATTTTAGGACAAAAAAGTTTCACTCAAGTTTTAATTTTTAAAATAACACTGCTCCCTACTTTGATTTAAATTGGTCATTTGATTGTTGCCAAATTAATTATTGACATTCATTATTATATGTAGCATGTATGCTACTTGGTTGTATCTTTCTAAAACCAATTTTTTAATGAAGATTGTATGTAGCTACTGTCTTGTGATGTCACACTTCATTAGCGCTCTCTTTGTCTAACAGAAAACTTTAAAGCTATATATTTCCAAGACTAGTAAGAATAATATTGAAAAAAGATAGCCATGTGTTGTAATAAATAAAAACTTTATTTTAAGTAAGTATTGTATTATATAAAATATCAGGCTAATACTCAATTCTATTTTTAGTTAACTTCATTTTTATTCTTAAAAGAAATAAAAGAATTTAAACCTATACAATATCTTCTAATTTCTATATCCATCACACCAATTATTCATGCCTCAGATACAACATCAAATTAATTATTTATTTGCTGTGAGACTATATATTATTGTATACTAGAGGATGCCCGCGACTTTGTCCGCGTGGATTAAGGTTTTTTAAGATCCTGTGGGAACTGTTTGATTTTCTGTGATAAAAAGTTGCCCATATCAATTACAGGGATGCAAGCTACCACTGCACCAAATTTTATACAAATCAGTTAAGGATTTCAAATCAAAGAGTTCCCACGGGATTCCCAAAAACCCCTCTGGGTTTTTGGGATTCCCAAAAACCCCTCTGGGTTTTTGGGAATCCCGTGATTCCCTTTGATTTTCCGGGAAACTTTGATTTTCCGGGATAAAAAGTAGCCTATGTCTGTCCCCGGGATATAAGCTAACCCTGTACCAAGTACCTAGCAGACAGACACACTTTCGCATTTATAATATTAAGTATGGATTTTGATGTACAATGTTCAGTTTACAGAGCTACCTTTCTTAGTACCTATCTAGTATAAACAGGTAATAGGCTTACTATTACTTGAGTCAATGACAGAAATATTAGTACTAGAAGTACAGTTTGTATAATAGTCAAAAGACTGCTACAACACAACATGTATCTTGAATTAGATTATTATGCTTATAATGAAGCTACATGTTGTTTACATTTTTTAGGCAGATAGAAATTGTCTGCAATCATGCAATCAATTTAAACTTATAAACTTATTTAAATGTCAAAATAAATATGTATAGCATTTCCTTATTCGGTGTATTGGAGTAAGGAAGGGCAATAAAAATTTTCTATGAGTTTTATCATGTAAATACAATAACTTCTCAACTTTTTTTTTATAATGTACATATTTATAATTACACTGTCCCCAATCATTATGATTCCATTAGTGTTCATTTCTAAGCTTTCCTTTTTAAAACTAATAATTAGATAGGTACCTAGTCAAAACTTGCCCTTAAAACATTTATTTATCACTGAATGCTCCTCATAATTGCTCAAACAGGAGCCAAAGTCTCTACCTAATTGGTCAGAAATAATGAAGTACAGTTTTTTTTTACTGGCATTCATGGAGATTATGTTTGAGGTTGAAGACACTTTTGTGTTACTAGGGGAGACCGAGGGGATTTGAAACAAAGGTGATTTGAAACAGTACCGATTTCTCAGAATGAGAAACCGTTAGCGAATTGGCAACATCGCTTTTCAATCACTTCCCTCCGCCCGCTAACTCGTCAGTTCGCCACTATTACCAACTTAGGGTAATTTACCCTATATTTAGAGTAAAAATAATCGAGAAGGGTAATTTTAAGGGTATGAATTTTCCTAGGGTATTTTTTGGGGTAAAACAATCAATATCAATAAAAAAATAACTGAACTATTTCGTTTCCGAACGCGCCCATTACAAATTCCGTTTTGTGAACGCACCGATTACTTTGTGTCCCTCTCTAGTCTCAAGCTTATTTTATTGTTTGCTCTTTCTTTTCGTGCGAGTGTTTTGGTTGTTTTTATTGTAAAAAATGGCGTCATCGAGTGCTGGTGTTACGCGTTCAGGTGTAAAAAAGTATGCACAAAAATATTGCAAAGAATGGGAGTATGACCCAAATTTAAAAGGTGAGTTGAGTTTTCTTAAAGTAATAATTTAATTAATCTAATTGAGCAATTTGAGATTGTTAGTAAGTTAGTAGGTACATAATCATTAGTTAGAAGGAACTTTGTATCTTTGATTGTCTAAGGGTTGCCTGTTGCAAAATTTACCCACATTTTATGGATGGTGGTCCTAGTGATGGTGATGGACAACGATGATTGCATTTTACATACTTTTCGTGGTGTTGGTGTTAATGGTTTGTTTTTTTTTTCTAGATTGGATTTGTCCTGACCCCACTGGTGAAAATTATGCAAGGTGCAAATATTGTAATGTGACTTTAGCACCCCACAAGAAAGAACTTAATTATCACGCAAAGAGTAAAAAACACATGAAAGCTGTGTCATTAGATAAAGCGGCTAAGTCCTGCCAGCAATTGCCTTTTGTAAAAACAGTTTCAAAGACTAACAAAACTGCGGAATTAAAGATAGCTGCTTATATAGCTGAACATAGTGCTATTCAAAACGTAGATCATTTAGGTGAAATCCTGCCATCTTTAGATACGAAATCAGAAGTACTGGGGACGTTAAAAATACACAGAACTAAATGCAGCATGCTAATAAAAAACGTTCTTGGTCCAGTAATGATGCAAGAAATGATATCAGATGTTGGCGATGCTGCATATTCACTTATTGTTGATGAAACTACGGATATAACAACGGATAAAATTCTGTGCATTATGATCCGGTATTTTTCAAAAATTAAGCAGGATATTATAACAACTTTTTACAGATATATAAAAATATCTAAATGCGATGCAACAACCATCTATGAAACCATAAAAAATACTTTGCAAGAGGACGCCTTACGTCTTGAAATGCTGGTAGGAATTGGCCTAGATGGTACTAACGTAATGATTGGTGAACACCATTCTGTTGCAGCACTGCTGAAAAGAGACTTACCGGATATTATTATCGTTAATTGTACCTGCCATTCGTTACATTTATGTGCAGAGAAAGCTTCGGAAAGTATGCCCCGGCAACTGGAATTTTTTATTCGGGAATGCCATAACTGGTTCTCGTATAGTTCAAAACGTCTTGACGCCTACAGAGACTTATACGAAATTATGAATGAAAGTCGAGCTCCTAAAAAAATACCAGGATTTTGCGGAACACGCTGGCTAGCACGTTCTCATGCTATACGTACTTTACTCGACCAATGGGAGGAATTAAAGCTTCTTTTCATGATGGCTAAGACTGAAGACAAATGTTTCATGGCGGAAAAATTGTATGACATCATGAAATGCAGAGCTTACCATGCATATTTCACGTTCTTAGATGTTCATCTACGTCAAGTTACTAAAGTTAATTGCCTGTTTCAAAGTGACGATGTCGATCCAGCGAAACTTTTAGAAGACTTGTTAATGCTATTCAAAAGTATCCTGCAAATTATTGTCATACCTCGGAAGCTCGAAACTGTTACGGATGGAGAATATCCATCATTTGATTTTCAGGAGCATTTGATTCATGTATCAGCAATGCATTTTGGCTACACAGTTGAAGAGGCGCTATCGAAACTAGACAGGCGAGACAAAGAGGACGTACGTGAAAGATGCAAAACCTTTCTTATTATTTTGTGCTCTGAATTACAAAAAAGGTTGCCAAAACAGATCGCATTCCTTAAATCCATGTCGAAACTGTCTCCAGAAATAGCCACTTCTCAAGTGAAACCTACATTAGTTGAAATACTACAAAATATTCAACGGGCTGAAGTGTATGGTTCTAAACAAGAGATAGAAATAGAATGGAATAATTTGCAAAACAAATCTTGGGAAAATACGACGCGTTGTACTGATTTTTGGGCTGAGGTTAACCGGGACACAGATGCTGGGGGTAATAAAAGATTCCCTAACATTTCTAAATTAGCATTGTCTCTTTTATCGGCGCCTATATCTAATGCAGCTGTAGAAAGGGCCTTTTCTCTATACTCAGTCGTCAAAACCAAGCTTAGAAATAGGCTATCTCTGCCTATGATACAGAGCATAATGACTCTAAGATACAGTTTAAAAATATTTCACAAGTCTTGTGTTAACTTCACTCCTTCAAAAACAATGTTGGACAAATTTAATAATAGCATGTATGACAAAAAAGATAGTGATGCAGAGGATACTTTTATTGTTATGTGCGAATAATAAAATACCTACTAAGAATAAAATATAATGTGTTGTTTTATTTGTAAAGAACGAAAAAAATCATTTAGGGTAAATTTTTTATAAAACATAGATTCTAGGGTAAATTGAGACCAGGCCCGGGGTAAAGTGAAAACTTCACCTGGCAACACTGCAGTTCGCGTCAGTGGCGTAAGACGCGCGGTTATGGAGTTCTGCGTGCCATGTGACAAAAATCGAGAAAAGTAAGTTTTTAACGATTTTTTACGTTGGCCATATTTTGATAAGGGTTTTGTATTTTGGTTTAAGTTATATATGTTTCCAAAGCTTATTAACTAAAGATTCATTATATATGTTTGATACAATTGATTTCTGTGCATTTGCTTCTTGATTGTGGATTATAATATACAAACTGGGTGGATTTTTCTTACCGAGGTGATTTGAAACAGGCTGTTTCAACTCTCCTCGTTTTCAATTTTATACCAGACAGAGTAAATAAATAACGGGCAGAAGATATAAATGATGTTTTGGTGATTTAATTTGTTTATTTTGTTTCAGAATGCCTACTGATTATAAAAGAAAGACTGACAGAGGTATGGCGAGTCGCGAAATATATGATCTCGCAGCAGAAGAAGTAACTTTGCGACAGAAAAGTCTACGTGACGCGGCTTCAAGCTATAACCTGAACCATACTTCCCTCTACAGGTATATTAAGAAAAAAAAAAGCTTATGAAGCTAACCAAACGGCAACTTCTCCAACGGTTGGATATCCGGAAAAGACTGTTTTTACAGCTGCAGAGGAGAAGGTACTGTGTGAGTATCTTTTAAACTGCGCTGCTGCTAACTTTGGCCTTAGAACTAAGGAAGCCAGAACTTTTGCCTATAGGTTGGCTGTAGAATATAATAAAAAAATTCCTTCTTCTTGGACTAAGCACGAAATGGCTGGAGAGGTTTGGCTTCGATCTTTTATGAAACGTCATCCTGTTCTTTCTCTGAGACTACCTCAACCTACAAGTATCGCTCGAGCTACGAGTTTTAATAGAACAAACGTGAAACTTTTTTTTCAAAATTATACCGCAGTAGTTGACAAACACAAGTTGCAAGGGAAGGATATATGGAACGTTGACGAATCTGGCATTACAACTGTTCAGAGACCAGACCGCGTCATTGCCCGACGAGGACAGAAACAAGTGAGTGCCATGACTTCCGCAGAGAGGGGAACATTGGTTACTATAGCACTAGCAGGGAATGCTCTTGGGAATCACATACCCCCCATGTTCATCTTCCCGCGGAAACGATTTAATGACCATTTTATTCGCGATGGACCTACTGGATCAATTGGCACTGCAAATGGGTCAGGGTGGATGCAAGAAGAAGACTTCTACACATTTCTTAACTTTTTCAAAGACCAAATAAGGCCATCAAAAGAAAATAAAGCACTATTATTATTAGATAACCACGCTTCACACACAGCCATTAAAAACATCGAGTTCTGCAAAGAAAATGGCATCATTCTATTGACGTTTCCACCTCACTGCACCCATAAGTTGCAGCCGATGGACAGAGCCGTTTTTGGTCCAGTGAAAAAGGCAGTTAACACTGCCTGCGACAATTGGATGCGGTCAAATCCCGGAAAAGTAATGTCCATCTATGATATTCCTGGCATAGTTAAAACATCGTTTGACATAGCCGTCACGCCGCGCAATATATCTTCCGGATTCATCCATACTGGACTTTGGCCAGTTAACACTGAAATATTCCAAGAAACCGATTACCTTCCGAGTCAAATTACTGATCGACCTTTGGCAACTTCCGTTAGTCCTGGTCCATCTAGCTCTAGCTTAGTGGGAATTTCAAGAAGTGAAGAACTCGCGCCATGTCCTACTTCTGCCACAAGTGAGGAACGTCCCCTTAGAAACGATATATTACATGATTCTCGTACACCAAGTCCATCAATCTTAAATTTACCAGCTACTCCTCCTCAAATCGGCTACGAAACAGAAGACGTACCCAAGTCTGCAGAAAACCCTAATAAGAATTCACCTGAACTGACGATATCTGAAGTAATGTTTAATAGTATCACGATGCCTTCGACCACTGAAGATATAATACCTGTAGCATCTACATCACGACATACTTCAGTGACAGCAATTCCTTTCTCACCTGAAACTCTTAGACCCTTGCCTAAAGCCCCACCAAGGAAAGGTAATCAAACAAATAGACGCAAAGTGAAATCCGCTATTTTAACAGACACTCCCGTAAAGGATGAACTAGCTGCAATCGAAGCAGCTAGAACTGCTAAGAAAAAGGTGAAAAGACCTAACTTTGAAGAATCAAAAACAAGAAAGAAATCAAAACCAGGCACTAAAACCAAAAAGATCAAGACTGTCAAGAAGAGAGAACAAAAAGGAAGCGAAGACAGTGCAGAAGAAGAGGAATCCTATTGCCTTTGTTGCTTAGAGCCATTTTCAAACAGCAGGGCCAAAGAAAAATGGGTGCAGTGTCTAGAATGCCACAACTGGGCTCATGAAGCTTGCACTGGTGGGGAACTTTCTTATGTTTGCCACAACTGCTTGTCAGATTGATGTTTTTTATTTTATTAATATTTCTATGTTTGACATTAATTGTGAGATTATTATTATATATAACTTAAATATTTAAAAGAAATATTGATCAAGACTGATTGTAATACTTAATTAAAGACTGAAAATTAATGATTATTTTATATCAACGATTTAGAAAGTAAAACGTTTTGTTTATCTGATTTTAATTAATGTTACGAAATGGATGTCATGGTACTTTTAACTATTTTAGAAGTTGATTATTTGTCTTAGACCTGTAGTTACCTACTTAACTGGTATAGCAGTGCAAAATTATTAATAAAAACTTTTTTTTCGTACTTGAAAGTTTAATTTTAATAAATACCTTAAAATCATATCATCATTTATATTTTACATCACATAAAACCTCTCAAAAATCATATGTTTCAACTCTCCTCGACCCCTGTTTCATCTTACCTCGGCATGAGGGGAGTTGAAACAAGCTGACTTGTTACGGTTAAGTCAATTTTTCACCACAATATTTAACGTTTACAATTTCTACATGTTAGTCATTGGCACGTGTAAAGAATGACCTATCTATTGATACTAATATCATACGATTACTGTCTTTAATATTTGATGCATCAAACAAAATGTGAAAATTGTTTCAAGTCCCCTCGGTCTCCCCTACTACATTATAGAACACAAATTTACCGACTAAAAACAAACAAGAAAGAAAACAAACAACAAAATAATGCAAAAAGCCAGTAATAATCACAAAAACTTTACTCGAAACCACTCAAAACAATCCACTCAATGCCATTTATTTCGTTTTCTACAGGGTCTTGGCGTTCGCTAGAGTTTCCATCAAAGCAATCGCTAACTATCGATGACGCTTGTCAAAAATGTCACTTTGGCTAGCAATTGTCGACACTTCTCTAGTGAATTGTCGTTCGACAGTTGTCGATTCGTACGATGGAATCGATTAAACTAACATTGTCTAGCAAATTTCGATTCGTTTCTATTAGACCACGTGACATTTCGATAGCTAATGTCAACCCCATACATTTTTGGACTTTTCTATTAGCGATATCGCTAATAGAATGTAACTTTCTCTAGGCCCTCTGGTGCAAAAGCATCGAGTTACTCGGCACCGAGCTTGGATGGAGCAGTATTCAAAAAGCAGCTAAAGCAGGTAAGGCCCTTCGAGGGTCTGCTTTATCTTGGTTTGAGTCACGGGAGTCCGAACAAGGTAGAAATTAGAAAAATTTTAGCAAAGATATTGTTGCATTATATCCTGAAAAGAAAAATCTTTCGGAAAAATTATCAAAGGCTGTGTCGTATTCGCCGGATTCAAGTAATACGTATTGTGATTATGCAAGACAAAAGTTAAGACTTTTACAGAGTTGTAAGATTAATTTTTCAGAAAATCAATTAATTGAGCTTGTGTGTGGGGGTATTCGGGATATTCGGGGGTATCGGATATAAATTCTAATTGCTTGTTACTAATGGCGCTGTAAATATAGTTAGTTGCCTGTATGTCTTTTTCACGCCAAGCATTATCATCCGTCGCACAAATATCTCGTTTCGTAACTTCTAGGCATCCTTAAAATTGTAGAAATTTCAATATTCTAACCTTCCAGTTCGTATACTCCGCTCCGTCGAACACTCATTTCTCATCGCCATTTTGACAATCTCCACACAGGAACTTTTCACTAAAAAAAACTTTGTCAACCACGGACTGCTACCATGTTAATATTTGACTTTTCTGATGTTACTTCTTACTTTGTTTATAATATAAACCACATTATTACTTTATTCATCTTTATTTAATTAAAATATCTATCAATCAACTCAAACTTATATTTTTACATCGTACCAGGGGGGAGACACTTTCATACAGTTGGATAATTTATAAAGATAATACTGCCATCTGTTTCTTGGGGTCAGAAATTTTTCCACAAAACAGTATGCAAGAGCTTCAACAAAGGGCACTATATTTTAGATTACCCATATCTATAATTTACTACCATTTTGGTATAAATCTAAGACTATAAAGTTAATAAAAATATTTAGTTTGTGACTAAAACACATAAAATACAAATAATAGAAACACATTATAATTTTCAAAGTTACTTAGCAAAAACTAAGATAATTATGAACAAAATGTAAAAGGCTTGTTTATTTTGTATTCTAATTTCGGGTTAATATTAATGAAGAATCGGGTTCCAAAAAACACATTGATGACCTCGGCTCGTCGGCTCCGTCTAAACAGATGCTATATCTTCATCCCTCCCTATCAGAAACCTTCAACACGTACCTTATTTACGACAAAGGTCCATTTATTGTCTACGTATCTCGTGAAGAGTCCGACCCGTCTGCGGGTACCACTATTCGCGCAATACAATTTGGTCAGTTTCTCCATAAACATAGGGTGAGTTTTATAATTAATGGTGGTATTAAAAATGCAGGACGAAATAAGGTGTCTGTTGAATTCGCAACTAGTAAGGCGGCAAATGACTTTCTAGTTAGTCATATTCTAGCAATGACTAAATATAAAGCTTATATTCCTACTTTTAATATTACCCGAATGGGATTAGTGAGAGGTGTCCCCAGTGACTGGCACCTTGACGAGTTTGTGGAATCGCTTGAACTCTCCGCTGGATGTGGGGAAATACTCAAAGCCAGACGCTTGAATCGTAAACTAGTAAATGAAAATGGTGTGACCTGGGTTCCGACCCAATCTGTAGTATTAACTTTCCGTGGTCAAGTCCTTCCCTCCAAAATTTTTTCATACCATACCTCCCTGCCTATTGAAATATCATAAAAAATACTGTCAAAACTCGTAACAGGTCTAAGCTGTAGAGCTGCAAGTTTTCGTTGATAATAATGTCTTGCAAAGATAATATAAAAATAGTTAAAAGAGGTAGAGGGAAGGTTTTATTTTGTACGGTACGGGTCATCAATTTTTTAAAGTGTGAGAGTATCGCAATGGCGATACCTATTGGCGATGTAAAAAATTCAAACAAAAATGTCGTGGATCGGTAACTGTTTCGGCTGTAAGTATATTATTTTTTACTACATTAAATTATTCTTCTTCTTCTCAACTGTTCTCGGTGGTCAGAGTAGTCGTGGTTATGTATATCTGTGACGCTCTTCTGTCTTTCACTGCGGCTCTTGCGATCTCCCTCCAGCGGCTCCTACAGATCGCAATGCGAGAGTACTCGTCAACGGGGGAACTTGTAGCAGCTTTTTACGGTTCCATACCAAAACAGAGCCTTATTAATGTCACTCTGCGGCCTATCTGTCCGTCTGTCTGTCTGTCTGCGTATCATATCATATAACTTTAAATATACCACGCGACGGAAAAACAATTTTACTTCAATATTTCAGCATTTATTTCAACTTTATGTAAATAAATATTATGCTTACATATACACATCGTTTCATTTTTTGATTTAATTTAATCAGTTTCCTCAAATTCCCCTCACTATCTAAGTTCAACTATTTATTCCCACTAGTTCAACGGTTGAACTAATCAGTTGAACTAGTGGGAACGAGCGCAATTATATTACTCGCATAAATTCTTGCAATAATAATTATTAAGTAATGGACTTCGTCAACGCGGAGAGTATGGTTGTGCAACAGAAACCTAGTAGATTAGTACGCAAAATATGGAGAGTGAACATCAACTCTCAGCCATGCAAAGCAATAAATCTAGATGTATCACCATGTGCCGATGGGTGGTAGAAATTGTAAATGGGAGAATAAACTTGATTATAAACTTCTTCCACAAGAGTTTTTTAATCGTGCTATGTCACACGTGATGGACGATTTTAGAATTGAATGTGCTCTTACTAATAAGTTTCACCCATTGATAGAAGATCGTCCAGAGAGTATTTGGCAATAGCACGACAAAGGCTGAATATAGAAATTCACCTAGCCGATTTCATTATTAGGGAAAATGTTGATAGACGGCGCGCTACCTTTACAGCATTGATGGTAATATACCACAATTAGCAGACTTCCCCAAACTTGAGCTAGTATGTAGTGATTCATAAATCTAATCACTAAAATAGAATTAAAAATTCAAGTTCCATTACCTAAAAATGTCCTTATGAACGACATCTAGCTATCGTGTAAGGCATTACTTTAAATAAAACCACAAGAAATCAACGCCGACTAGTATCAAATAGCGGAAACCTAAAACTTCAGTGTCATCTGCCGGAGAATAGCTTAAACTAAACATAAATCAATAAATAAGTTACTCATATACACTAGCGACATCCGACCAGGGTCAGTCAACTTTGTAGGGATTGGTTGGTTCAGACAGGTGGGTTTGTTATGGGGTTCTCAATATAGAAAATAAAAATAAAGATCCTTTATTACAACGGCAGCACCAAAGCTTTGAGATGTCATACTATACTATAGTCTATACTTGTCATTTGAAAATTCGAATTAAACGGTTTACAAGTTTGTTTATCGTTTTATCGTTTTAACATTTTTCTTATTTCTTGTGGTTTATCATTTAAAGTGCGTCGAGTTTAATGTTTTCCTCCGCCTTTAATAGAGAGTTTTAACTACCTAGACTAAGTTAAGATTGTAAACCATAGCTATCCCAGCCAAGCATATTTCATTCTTCTGTGATCTACTTGAATGAACTGACCTGATGAAATGAAGGCTTTGACTTATTACAATTATTTTCTTATACATTACAGGTACTCCATGCTTGTTTTGAGGCTGGCATTACCATTGCTGCAACAATTTGTGACATGGATGAGGTGAATAGAAGAGCACTTACACAACTAGGTGCATCAGTTGAAGAGCCATATTTCAAGTATAAAAATAATGAGATTGTTGCACAATGATACACCCTATCTGCTCAAATGTTTTAGAAAAAATCTTAAATATGACATACTGTAACAACCCAACCTAATATTATTAGTTCTTAAGAGATGCCAATAGATGGCGCTAGTCGTATACTATGTCGCGTTAGCATTCAATAATTTGCTCAAGTATAGGTATCTGCCTTGTAACATCGATTGTCATTCCGAAAGCCACCTGTACTCGGTACGCTTAGCTTAGAAGGCGCTTTGGCCCACGGCCGAACACCCTCGAACTACATACCGCAGCACACATTGGTTACGGGCGACTTGCAAGCATCGTGCCACGCGCGATCTTCTTGTCGTTCCACTCGTGTCAAACTCAACCTCTGTACTCGTCAATAAACGCTATCTGTACACCTCGGAGTTTTAGTACCGTCCCAACGTCGCCCGTACACTACAAGTGGCGCCCAACGGCAAGAATCCGCAACGCTGGACGGCGAGAAAAAACGCAAAAGCTCCGCTTCGCAGCCGAAATTCGTAGTGACGCGATCAGGGCGAACTACAACTGTACGTGCTAGGACTCTGAAAAACACCGACAAGATGCCATTATCTGACGAACAATTCAAGGCGCTTCTAGCAGCGGTTGGAGGAGGCAGTAAGAAAGGATCCTTCGCGACGTGCACCATTTCTTACGAAGGCGAAAGGGATAGCAACACCGTCGAGGCTTTTCTTGCTGCAGTATCGGTTTTCAAGCAAGTGGAAAAAATCTCCGACGAAGATGCAATAGCTGGCCTCCCGCTTATTTTAAAAAAGGATGCGGCAACTTGGTGGCAAGGCATCAAAGAAGGAATCACTGAATGGGATGACTTCAAAAAGAAGCTGCGCCACTCCTTTGCTCCTAAGAAACCGGCATACAAGATCTATCAAGAGATTATAAATGTGAAACAACAATACGATGAGGCCACAGAGAAGTTCGTAGCCCAAAATCGAATGTTGTTAGCTCAACTACCAAAGCCAGAACACACGGAGGAGCAACAGCTCGATATGGTTTTTGGTCAACTTAAACTGACGATTAAAGAAAAGGTGCCTCGATCGTCAATAAAAACATTCGACGATCTATTACACAAGGCCCGTGCAGTCGAAGAAGTTAATAAGGATAAAGATTAATTTAAGGAGTTCGAATTTTAAAAAAATTCGAATTAGTTCGAATGACTTTTCAAACTTCGCGCCACAATGAAGTTTCCAAAGGGTCCCACAAGTGGCGCTAGTAGTCTTACTTTGTAACCACTTTTTTGTAGGTTGTTGTCGTTCTTCTCCGCTAGGAGTATAAGTATTCTGTGCATCCGACGGTCAAAAGCTTTTTATTCTGGAAACATCTATAAAAAATAATAAGCATTTCCTGCGACTGGAATATTCCAGATTACTCCACATTTCCGGCTGATTCCACATAAATAGCCGAACTCTCAAGTCCGTGCGACAGTCTTAATTAAATTACTTGCAAGCACTATGCAAGAGTGCTTCGACAAGGCTTATCTAATTAGTAAACAGTGGGAAGTGAAGTGTGTGTGATAAACCCTGTAAAAGGTTGGTAACCGTGAATTAATTAGTTCTAATTTAGGCTATTTTTTTAGTTACTTGTAATTAATTTTGATTTAACCTTAGCAGCAGAAATCATTCGTCATTTTACTTCAGCATTGTATTTATCAGAACAAAGTAGCATGGGTACGTGTCGTCTTTATATACTAATTACCAAACATCCTGTATAATTATTTGCCTAAGGCTGCCAGTCCACCAGAGCGGAGCGAGGCAGCGGAGCCGAGAAACGGACTAATGCGGAGTGGAGTTGCGTACTGTGACTGTCCACCGGAGCGGAGCGAGGCTGCGGAGCGGAGTGAGGAAGTAATGCGGAGCGGAGTTGCTGTGTTTTTCAATATGCGGAGCTAGGCAGCAAGTACGCGACGAGTGATTTCGAGCTCCCGGCGTGGGGCGATTGGTTTAGTTCTACGCGAAATGTCAGTGATAGCAGACATGCCATCGAAAAAGTTGATACATTATTACCTTACATTGCTTGAGGAAGAAGAGTTGGAGTCAGAAGAAGCCGAAATACTTACCATATACCATTTGAACAATTCTATGAGGAAACATAGATTTTGGTTAAGAAATCATATCAAACATCGTTCAGAACACAGTGAATATTTTACTTTTTTCCAAACAGCTGATGAAGAAACTTTCGAAAATTCTTATAGAGTTTCAAGATGTACTTTTTATGAACTTCACTCCCTGATTGAACCATATATTCGGAAACAAGACACAAATTACAGAAATTCAATTAGTAGCCGTGAAAGATTAGCGGTGTGTTTAAAGTAAGTACACATTTTAAATCAAAGTAACTTTTATTTTTGCATACAGTTATAGAAGCCATGTTATATTAATTTAAAAATCGTAATCTGTCTCAAAATTGACCGCATTTTCATTGGGTTCTGTTGGCTCTGCTGCAGATGTTTCAATATCCTGGGTTGTTGGAATTTGTAAAGCGCTAGGATTAATGATACTAGTGTTAATATTATCTGAAGCACTAGGAATATTGACACTAGTGTTGGTATTATCTGAAGCACTAGGAATATTAAGACTAGTGTTGATATTATCTGAAGCACTAGGAATATTGATACTAGTGTTGATATTATCTGAAGCACTAGGAGTATCGATACTAGTGTTGATGTTATCTGATGTAGGTGTTGAGCCTGTAGAATAACCATAATTATTCGGAGAATACCAACTATGTTGAAGATTACTTTCTTCAGCTGACATTACCGCATTAAAGCAGGTTTTTTTAATTTGAAGTTGAAAATAATACGGCAGCTTTTTTGTCGATGCAGCCAAATTTAAAAAAAATAAGTCTATTTCATCGTATTTATCACTGGCTGACATCATGTTTTTAAGTTCTATCCGTTCTCGTTCCAACACTTCGCGGCGTTCTTGATTTTTTTTTAAATAATCTAGAATTTCATCGTTCTTTCTTTTTTTGGATGTTGATGGAAGAGATTCCGAAGCTGTTGGATTCTTAGGATCATCGGCAAAAGGAAGATTATTTGAATTTGATGGCAAAAAATTGCATGATTCCCGTGAACTCTCTTCAATGGTATTTGGCGGATTTGAAGTTTCGTTTACTGAGTGGTCCAGGGGCGTAAAATTTGTTGACCGGTCTCTGTTACTCATGTAAGGCAATAAAAATGACATGGCTTTTTGATATTTCCATTCTTTTCGTTGTTTTCTAGCCTGTCCACTCCTTGTTGCATTTTGTCTTTTTAAGGCATCCCGATGGTTATCTCTCAGTTGTTTCCATCGCGACTTGGCAGTTGTAACTGAAACAATCAACAAACACAAAAATGTATTACATGGTCTATTTATGACAAAAATATTACATCACTTACGCGAAGTACAATTAAATACGTTTTTTTTTAGGTATTTAGCAACCGGCCAGTCATTTACAACGATGGGAGAGAATTTTAGAATTGGATTGAAAAGTGTATCAAGAATTGTTGAGGAGGTTTGTGATGCTTTATGGAATATGTTGCAACCTCTTGTCATGTCACAACCAACAGAAAACGACTGGAAAGAAATCGCAAAAGATTTTGATGAACTATGGCAATTTAAAAATTGTATAGGTGCTCTTGATGGCAAGCACGTATATATCAAGGCTCCCTCGAAAACCGGGTCCTCGTTTTTCAACTACAAAAAGAGATTTTCTGTAGTATTGATGTGTTTAGCTGATGCCAAAAGGAAAATCATAATGGCTGATGTGGGATCTATGGGAAGATTTTCTGATGCAGGAATTTTTGATAACAGCATTTTCGGAAAGAGTCTAAAAGAAAAGAGATTGAATTTACCTCAGCCGGTACCATTTTATCAAGGTGGAGCAAAAATGCCGTTCGTATTTATAGGAGACGAAGCTTTTCCATTAATGGAAAATTTTATGAGGCCTTACCCACGTGATGGACTTAACGCAGAAAAAAAAATTTTTAATTACCGATTATCAAGAGCACGTCGTATTGTTGAGGCAACTTTCGGTGTATTGACGAGAAAGTGGTGCGTGTATCATAAAGATTTTGAATGCAAAATAGAAACAGTTGACAAGGTAATAAAAGCAACATGTGTTTTGCACAATTATTTAATTCAAAGACAACCTAATTATATAAACAATATTGAAAATAACATGGAGCAATCATTATTATCAGTTGGTGATATTATAGAAACACAACATTCTAGTAACGATGGTTATCAAGTTCGTGAAATGTATTGTTCATACTTTAATAATCAGGGGAAGGTACCATGGCAAGATACTCGAATTTTGAAAAGAATCTATAATAGTCAGTGATGTGAGACAGATATAGATAATTTGGCCAGCTGCGGACATTATTTAGGTATTATTTTGTTAAATAAAAAAAAAGATATCAATATGTACCTACTAGAAGGTATTATAGAATAAAGATACATATTATTTACCATCCGATATGTTTGTTTCAATGATAATTTGGTCCCACGCAGCATCTTTTGTTTCGTTGCATTTGTAAAATTCTGAAGATGTGTTCCAAATGCACGGAAACTTTTTCACACTTTCAATAAGTTTTTCATCCATTATCTTCGGTCACATAAGCACTGGTCGGAATACGGCGGCACACTGCCGGCGCAAAGTGCGCCCGCGCCCGCACTCGCTTCCCCGCTCCGCATCCCCGCACGTTTCCCCGCTCCGTTTCCCCGCTCCGCTTACCGGTTTTATATGAAATTTTAAACTAGCTCGCAAGTCCCTGTCCACTTAAGAGGAGCGGAGATTTTGTGCAATCCTATTGGTTAATATTTCTCCGTTTCTCGGCTCCGCTGCCTCGCTCCGCTCTGGTGGACTGGCAGCCTAAATATATGTATTGAACCATATCAGCTTTTAATTTCTACCTACCTGTCACGCCTAACGCGACAGTGGCGCCCATTCTACAAATTTTCAATTTTGTGATATTTATTGTGGAATAATTTAGTGCCTAATCGAAGTTCAACCCACAAGTTCGAGATCGCACAGCTCTAAAATACGCTAACCGTAATTAAGTGTGTGGATACGGGTATATTTTAAAATTTTATGTAAAAATTTCAGGATACACTACGTGTTTGTATATTTTATGCAATTTTTCTCTTTTATGTGTTTTTAGGATTTGTAACACAGTTACCACCTCTTATAGTGTTCCCCTTCACACACATTCACAATGACTCATCCAATAAAGTATCTGTCTCTCCAAAAGAATGAACTCGAATATGAAGTCACAGTCCGTGGAAGTGTTCCCGGCGATTCAGTACTAGAACTCCGGAAACAAATAATTAAAATTTCCGAAAAAATATTAGCCGAAGGCATACTAGAATCACATTTAGACCCCTTAGATGACCTAAAACAGACCAACGAGACGATGACTATAGCTGCCGCGAATATATCCACCCTAAAGTCAAAATTCGAGCAAAATATGTACCTGCGTACCGAAACACTTTTAAATCATTTATATTACCGTATCAGTCGAATTAATCCCACCTCTAGTACCGCGGAAATGTTCAAAACCACTTCCAGTAACTACAAAATCCTACAAAAGGACTTAATTAGTTCAGGACGGAAAACAAACATTAAAACCCCGACACCGGAAAAAGGCGAGTCCACAATTACAACCGTGCCGCGTGAAAAAATTATAATTTCAGACCTTACTAAAATACGCTACTCGGGAAAAACTTGCATCCGAGCATTTATTCAAAGGGCCGAGGAATTCATGATAACCAGAGGCTTAAAGTAACGATAAATTGTTAACGTACGCATACGAGATACTTACCGACGACGCGTTACATTGGTTTAGAGGCGTAAAAGACAGCATTTAAACAGCTGGAACGAACTGACTTGTTGAAAAACGTATTCAGTACTCCAGATTATGACTACAGACTACTAGAGGAGATACGATCGGGCACACAGGGCTGTAGGGAAAACATAAATATTTACCTATCCATAATGCAAGGCATGTTCTCTAGATTAACCAAACCTATTAACAATGAGGCAAATCAAGAAGTTATACCACACAATATTCGTCCGGAATATGCGAGTACATTAGCTTCCGCGACCACAACCACCTCTATAGCTACCAGACACTTTGTCACAATTTTGAGATAATTAATTCAAGACTAACACAACACCACGAACCTCCCAAGTTACACCATGACACCATAGCACCAGAATTCGCATACAATAGGCCTAGCACATCTTACACTCACAACTACAACACTTACAAAAATAATAGCCCATTTAAAGCTAACAGTCACTTTAACAAGGAAAAATTACCTAAAAAAAACTCACAATCACAACACATACCCCAAGTTACATCAATCACCTCTAAAAACACTACAAATGGTACGAAACAACCATTTTGTCCACGCTGTAGGGTCACTACTCACCAGCTCGGAGAATGCAGATCACCTCACTACCCAATATGTTTCAAATGCGGTAGGAAGGGCATAAAATACCCTCATTGCACTCATTGCCACCCTAATTGCACTCATTGCCACCCTAATAAACACAATAAAAAAAAACTAGATACTACGGGTTGCACTGAAGGAACTAGATCTAAATAATAGGGGTTAAAGTATAAAATTGCCGTTTTATTGTAATAGGTAGGGGAAACGGTATAATCTTTGGCCCCCGTACAGTTATTAGCCATTTCAACTTTGATTACGAAAAACTAGCAACTTCGTATTTGAATAGTAAATTAAAAAATACACTATGGCAACACAGTTATTGACTGCCGAAAAGTTTTGTCAAAACGCCGCTAGTTGGATTTGTCCTTTTCTAATCGGTGATTTCCTCGCGTCGGTACGCAAACAGGTAAATTTGTTAAAAAATTATTAAGAGTGCTGACTTTTTTGATATATTTTGTATATTATTTACTTTCTTCAGTCTATTACAGTCTTCAAAATATGAAGTATGTTAAGCATTCTAAGCCTATTTGAACTGAAAAATATAAACATGATAACATAACCTAAAAAAACTATTGTGGCCAATTACTGTATCAATAATTTGCAAAGTATACAGTAGTTGGCCACTCATGTCAATTAAGGCGTGTCCAAACATAGCGCGGCAATCGTGAGCGGCATGCCGCGCGCGATTTCCGCGCTGTGTTTGGACGGCCGCCGCGCACGAATGCCGCGTGTTGCTGCCGCGCGCGAACGAGGTTGCCGCGCGCGTAGTGTTCGTTCGTCAGTGAAGGTGTGTGGACGTAAACGATGGATAACGAAACGGCAATTCGACTTATTGAAATATATGGTTCATTTAATGCATTATGGGACACCAGGCGCAAAGAATATCATAACAATAATTTAAGAGAAGACATGTGGGATGAAATCGCAAAAAATTTCGAGCAACCGAAAGCAGTTCTAAAAACCAAAATGAAAAGTCTTTTAAGCTCATACAGAAGGGAGAGAAACAGAGAAAAAACGAGTAACATTACTGGTTCGGGTAAGTTTAATCTTTTATTTAATGATATTGATGAAATGACAATAAGTACTCCTACAGCAAACAATAACAAAATGAAGTACTTGTAACAAAAGATTCTATTCTACTTACATATAGGTATCTAAGTTAAATGTATACTGTGGTATATGTAGTTCTTGGAATTTACGTAACCGAGTGAGCTTTATTTGTGGTTACGTCGTGTACATGTATAATTGTGTAAGTGTGCGTGCCTGTCGGAGCCTAGGTGAGAGCGGTCAGGCGCATGCATTGCGCTCGCTCACACTTATACAGATACGATACACACACAACCATGAGCCACCCGCCCTCGTGAATTGCAAGAACTATAGCAGGTAATGATAGTAATATGGTTCGTACGCAGTTCGCACGTTTGTAATGCTCAACTAAGTATAGTACGTTTTTTCATGCACGACCCAAAATATAAATAATTATGGCAAACCGATTGAGTTTGACATTTCTTAGAGCGCAAAATCATTGAATGAATGTTTTTAATAAATCAATGAATTAATGCAATTACGTAGATTGAATAATTTTCGAAATACGTATAATCATCATCGAAATATTTTGGTTAAAATATGTGACCGTTGTAAAATATGTTTAACGGTCTGATCAGCTGGTAAACTAGACTGATGGTCGTGAGTTTATACACACATGTTTAGGAAAGTATTTCTCACAAGCAGATGGATATAACAGAATTGACACTTTTATTGTTACAGATAGAAACAAGGCCTACAAGTCTAAATGGTTTGCCTACGAATCTTTCCACTTTTTGCATGATAGGGGTAATCCTATTGACACAGTGGTAAGTACGCTAATTTCATACATACATTCATGTATAACCATACTAATATTATAAATGCGAAAGTGTGTTTGTTGGTTTGTCCTTCAATCACGCCGCAACAGAGTTACGGATCGACGTGATTTTTTGCATAGGTATAGCTGAGGACCTGGAGAGTGACATAGGCTACTTTTTATCCCGGAAAATCAAAGAGTTCCCGAGGGATTTTAAAAAATAAATTCACGCGGACGAAGTCGCGGGCGTCATCTAGTTTCTCATAACGTAATTATTTAATAATTAATTACGCAATCAAAACAAGTCTAGATCCCAAAACAAAACAAAACAAAAAGAGAAAAGATATTTTAAAACAAGAAACAAAGGCGCTTATAAAAAGACGCACAGACCTTTTACTTATTAAACACAAGGATAAAAATACGAGAAAAGAATTAAGTGATATATTCAAAAGTACAAACAGAGCAATAAGAAATGACTATGAGGCTTACAGGAGAAACATCATTGAAAAAAACTTGGTTAAATATAGAAGTTATAAAAGAGCCCAAAAGGAATTAAAAACTCACAAGAACTGGATCCAAGCTCTGAACTCAGGTTCAAAGGAAGTAAAAACCAGGACTGACCTGATGGATTGTGCTACACAATTTTATAAAGAGTTGTACTCGAAACGACCAGAAGACAAAAGTTACACGAGTCATGAAATCGAAGATGTTCACGAAGAAGAAGAAGAAATGGATGAAGTGATGCCAATAAACGAAATTGAAACATTAGACCACATTAAATCTCTTAAGAATGAAAAAAGCGCAGGACCGGACAATATACAAAATGAATTAATAAAAATCGCAGCGCGCCAGCTTACTTCTCCCTTAACATTACTGTTCAATATGATAATAAACACAGGACAAGTACCTTCACAATGGACCTCTTCTGAAATCATTCTCCTTTACAAAAAGGGTAACCCTCTCGATATATCAAACTACCGACCGATTAGTCTTTTGTCAAGCATCTATAAACTATTCACATCCATCCTTTCAAGCAGGATCGGTCCACAAATTGACAGCTTTCAATCTGTAGAGCAAGCCGGTTTCCGCTCAGGGTTCAGTACTATTGACCATATTCATGTAATGGAGCAGACTATTGAAAAATACAGAGAATTTCAAAAACCGCTTTACATCGCCTTCATAGATTACACAAAGGCATTTATTTGACAGCATATCACATATTTCCATCTGGAAGGCGCTAACTAAGTGTAAAATAAACAAACAATATATAAATATATTGAAGAACATATACATGAATAGCAAAAGCAAGGTGAAACTAGAATTCTGCGGGGAAGAAATAAATATATCAAGAGGTGTTAGACAAGGTGATCCAATATCTCCAAAACTGTTTATTGCAGTCCTTGAAAACGTAATCAGCAATCTAGACTGGAGAAAAGAAGGCATCAATATATCCGGCAAATATCTTAGTCACCTAAGGTTTGCAGATGACATCGCGATCTTTGCAGACCACAGTAGGAAACTAGAAAAAATGATAAGAACCTTAGATATAGAAAGTAGAAAAGTAGGACTAGAAATGAATTTAAGTAAAACCAAGATAATGACAAACAGTTCACAAAATAGAATACTTTTGAACAACATTGAACTAGAATACGTACGCTCCTATCTATATCTTGGCAAACAAGTCTCCTTCAGCATTACAAGTGCAGAAGAGGAAGTAGACAGACGGATTAACATAAGCTGGAACAAGTACTGGGCACAAAAAGAAATAATGAAAGGAGCTTACCCAGTACATCTTAAAAGAGCAGTCATAGATACATGCATCCTACCATGCCTCACCTACGCCAGCCAAACATGGGTCCACACAAAGAGCATCAAAAGAAAAATAGTAACTTGCCAAAGGGCGATGGAAAGGAGCATACTTAATCTGCGAAAAATACATAAAGTGAGAAGTGAAGACATACGAAAGAAGACAAAACTTACAGACGCCTTGAAACATGCCTTAAAACTGAAATGGAAGTGGGCTGGTCATGTATCGAGATTTACAGATGAAAGATGGACAGGAAAAATCTCTACTTGGCCAGGTCCAGCAGGCAAAAGAAAAATTGGTAGACCGAAGGCGCGCTGGTCGAACGATATTGTACAAATAGCAGGAATAAATTGGCTTGAAAGTGCCAAAGACAGAAAAAAATGGCACCAGCTGGAGGAGGCCTATACCCAAGAGGGATCCTTATCTAAGAAAGAAGAATATAATATTAAATAAAATATACTGATAATAATAATAAGCCTTTTATTTTCTCTCTTCATTTCACATTTGGTTATTTTACAATATAATTATATACTAGTCATTATGAACAACATCATATTAAGCAATTATAACTTATCTTACAGTAGTTTACATTTTTAGATAAACAAAAAAAAATTACAAAAACTAAATTACATTTTTAAAAATAATATAAAGTAGTGTACCTAAAGTTATTATTGATGTTGTTTAAAAATTACATTTTAATTCAATTTATTTTACTAAGTCTTATTAATTATTCCTATTCAGTAATTACTGTTTATAATATGTACACTAAAATTGATTACTAATCTTACAATAATTTACATTCTTTTTATAAACAAAAATTTTTCTATGTCAAATTACATTACAACAATTCAATTTATCTATGTCAAATTACATTACAACAAATCAATTCATCTATGTCAAATAACATGAAACATACAATAGAGTAGTACAATAGAGAGTATAATTATTATTTATTATTGAATGTATTTCAAATGATTTTCAATTTAATTTCTTTTACTATTATTCTTATTCTGTAATTTATCGCTCTATTATTCTATCTCTTTCTACTTAATTTTTTTTTTAAATTATGTTTACATGTTTATTAGTATCCATATATATCTGTTAGTGTGAAGATGAGAAACCCTCTTGGGTGTAGGCCTCCTCCAAAACTGACCAGTTTTTCCTGTTTTTTGCCAACTCCTTCCAGTCTCTGCCCGCAACGGATATGATATCATCTTCCCATCTAGAGTTAGGTCTTCCACGTCTTCTTTTGCCTTGAGGTCCGATCCACGTAGTGACTTTTTCAGTCCATCTCTCGTCCTGCAGTCTCGCAATATGGCCGGCCCATTTCCATTTTAATGAGAGAGCATGTTTTAGGAAATCTATCATATTTGTTTCTTCTCTTATATCTGATGCCTTAAATTTTTGAATTTTTTTAATATTTAAGAGACTGCGCTCCATAGCTCGTTGACATACTCTTATTTTGTTTTTTATATTTTTGGTAAAAACCCAGGTTTGAGCGCCGTAGGTAAGGCACGGGAGCACGCAAGAGTCCATGGCAATTTTTTTGAGAGTTACTGGCAATCGATTTTTAAAAATTTCTTTCATCGACCAGTACTTATTCCAGGCCATTGTTATTCTTCTTTCCACCTCTTCGGTATTACAATGTGGCTTAAAAGATATTTGTTTTCCTAGGTAGGTGTATTTTTCCACATACTCTAGGATGTTTTCGCCTACATAAATGGGGAATTGGTTTGCGTTTGTCATAACTTTTGTTTTCCCTTCGTTCATTTCCAAGCCGAATCTTAGGCTGGCTTCATGTAGAGTCTTTACCATGTATTGCATGTCCCTACTATTTTCGGCGAAAATCACTAGATCATCTGCAAATCTTAAGTGTGTTAGAGAGGAACCTTTGATTTTTATGCCCAAATTTTCCCAATGTAGAGTTTTGAAAATTGATTCTAATACTGCTATAAATATTTTTGGAGAAAGAGGATCTCCTTGTTTGACGCCTCTATTTATTTCAAATGGCGGTCCAAATGTTTCCAACTTTACTCTACTTTTACTCCTTTTATAAATATCCTTTATTATATTTATATAATTACTATTTATTTTGCAGTCTTTGAGGGCATCCCATATGCATGTATGGAAAATTGTATCGAACGCTTTTTTATAGTCAATAAATTATTATTGACTATAAAAAAAAAAAAAAAAAAAAAATATACTAAGTTTTACTAACTTACTAACAAACACTCGTATTCACATACACACAAGTATACATTCAGATACACACACACACATACAAACACACACACACACACACATACAAACACACACACACTTCATACGCTCACCATAGCAATCAAAAATACTAATAGAGAAATACTTACTAACATTAAATTAATACTAGATATAAAATGTAAATAACTTAAAAAATAATATGTAAATAATTAGAATTAAGATAAGATAAGGAGTAAATAAAGGCTTTGAAATTGAAATTGAAAATTATTTAATATCTATCTTGCCAAATAATCGACCCGTTTGCCATAAAATGTTCTGCCAAAAAATTACGAATATCGGTTGGAGTGCCACCTATACATTCGTTCGGTGTTAAAGTAACTGATTCATTCATTGAGTTATTAGAGGTTGTTATTGAAGAGCTGTTTCGAAGAAAATTATGCAAGTGAACAGCAGCTAGAACTACCTTTTTAGCTGATGTTGGGTTTAACATAATTGCATTTCTCAGTACTCTAAATTTAGACGCCAAAATACCAAAAGCATTTTCAACTACTCTACGTGCTCTCGATAGTCTGTAGTTAAAAATCCGTTCTTTAGACCCTTTTGAATGAATTCCTGCAAAAGGTGTCAACATATATTTAGTTAAAGCAAAAGCTTGATCTCCTAATATGACATAGGGTACTTTTGTTGTGTAGGGTATATTTAAAATTTCTGGTGCTGGTACATTAAGTTGATTATTTTCTAACTTTCGGTACAATTCACAATGTTTAAAAACGCCTCCATCTGATATTCGACCTTGACTTCCAACGTTAACGTACATAAAATTGTAATTTGAGTCTACTAATGCTAAAAGTACAATACTAAAATATTTTTTATAATTGTAATACTCGGTGCCGCTTCTAAAAGGAGCCTGAATAGTTATATGTTTTCCGTCCAAAGCACCGATGACATGTGGGAAATTCCATTTTTCCTCGAATTCTTTAGAGACTATCTTCCAATCTTGTTCCGATACTGGTAACTGAAAAATATAAAGTTCACATTAAAAAAATGCGAAATTTATCTTAACACGGGTGGGGGTGGGTAACCTCAAAGAATCGCGTGGAAATCTAACTACGACATTCTACGACAGATATAAATGAAAACAGTCGGACATCATACGAAAGCATTTTAGTCCTAGCTGAAACGGAGACACTTCTTAAATCCCAAAGACTATACCTATATTCTACAAACACAACTAAAAATCGTTGTTTTGATTACAGGATTGTGGCTCATCGTCGCAGTCACATAATACAGAACAAGGCGCTACAGAACAAGGCGCTACAGAACAAAGCGCTACAGAACAAGGCACTTCAGAACTAAATACGACTAACATGAATACTGCATCTACGATTCCAACTAAAAGGAAGCCAACAAAGAGAACACACGAAGATCCGGAGTATGATGCCGAGAATAAAATGTTAGAAGATGCATTGGAAGAAATGCGAAAACAAAGCGATAACAGCAACGATTTATACGTTGCTTTTGGCATGCACGTAGCGGCAGAGTTGAGAAAATACGATCCCATAACCTTAGCAAGAGTAAAACATTCCATAAATACTATAATATTTGACGCTGATATGGCATGTATAAACCAACTCAATCAGTCTACAATTCAAGAAAACGATGAAAGAAGACCAGGTTATTTTACTACACATTATACCGATATCTCCAATACGGCATCCTCTAGTGACTCTAGTATGGGATCCGGACTTACACAATTGATTAACGATTTGAATACTGAGAATAGTTTATAATTAAATAGTGATTGTTTCATTTTTATTGTCTGCACATTAAACATGCACATATTTATGATTGATTAAAAACTTAATAAAAATAATGTAAGTAATAAAGTTGTTCTTTTTTACCTTTATCACATCCTTCAGAGCTTTCACTAGGGCATCGCACACCTCTGGGACTATTTTTGAGATTGTTTGCTTTGACACGTGAAATATATATTGTAGACTAGTATATGAGTCTCCTGTGGCCAAATATCGCAAAGTTATTGCGAGTCTCTCTTTCGTCGTTATTGCTACACGCCAGTGTGTATCAGTTTTTTTAATAAATGGTTCCACCAGTGTATGTATATGTTCAAATTCTTCCAAGGTCAATCTTAAAAACTGTGTTGTTCGATAGTGGATTTCATAATTAATCACTTTCAAATTCTTTACCCTCTGTTGGAAAAGTGGTCGTATCCAGCATTGCCTTGTTTTTTTCAGTCTCTTCCTTCTGCGTAATTTTCGAATAATAAGTAGAGCTACAACACACGCGGCCGCTTTCATTTTGGATCGAATGCAAACTGAGAGCACAGCGTGTCTAGGACATGCCGCGCAGTATTGCCGCGCACACATTTCTGGGATGTCTACACTAGTCGCGCATCAGAGCTGTGTCTCGCGATTGCCGCGTGTTGCTGCCGCGCACTCGCAGCGCTATGTTTGGACACGCCGTTACTGTATACTTCTAAACTGAAAAAAAACTGATGATAAAAAACAATTTACATTTATTTTTCGATATTACGGTGCCTACTAAATCCTCATCAAATTTAAAGATATGTGAATAGTTATTGGCCTAGGCCAAGTACTATGTTATTTGTCTAATTTCACCATATAAAAAGAAGGGCCAGGCCAATAACTATATTATTATTAGCTTATTTAATTTTAACAAAACCACTAATTTTTAGTCTGGCCATTCAACGAGGTAACGCAGCCAGCGTTCTGGGCACCCTGCCTCGTTACAGTGATTTGGATGATATTTTTGTTTTATAATTTTTATATTTAAGTATTTTTAACATTTGTGAAAATCTGTATTATTACTTTCTGAATAAAATTTTAAATTTTATGATTATAATCTACCACCATTTACCAGGGATAAAAGATTTGATTTTTAAATTGTTTTTCATTAGATTAAAACAAAGAACCATGCAAAAAACGCCCCACTATACCAAAGAAGCCCTAGATGAAGCATTAGAAAAAATTCATAGTAAAACAATGTCTTTAAGAGCAGTTGCAAAACAATATTGCATTCCAAGAGCTACTTTACAATTTAAATTAAAAAACCCAACTTCAAAGTCTGGATGTGGTTCGACACCTTATTTGACGAAAGAAGAAGAAAATTCCATTGAAGAATGGCTTATTAAAATGGCCCGCAAAGGCTTTCAAAGAAAAGCAGATGATGTACTAGACACCGCCCAAAATTTTTTAACGGACAATCCGAGAGAAACGCCTTTCGTCAATAATGCCGGGTTTCTGAGGTACTTTTAACGACGGTTTATCTGTTCAATAGCACTATTGGTCCGATAACTCGAGACAGTGCGTTTCTGAACAACGTAATGCAAGATAAACTCCGTTTAAACCTAGATTAACTTAACTGACCAATGTGCGCCGTTTATCGATTCCATAAAGTTATTTGACGTTTCATCTGGTTAATGGTTTGTGTATTTTTAGGTTAAAAAGTATTTGTTCGTTAGTTTACTAATTTTATTGAAAAGAGAAATTGATAAATATTACAATAATGAATACGAGTAGCTCTTCAGAGTCTGATATGGAAGTACTTGAGTTTTTTCATCAAATATCAGTACCTAGAAACTTGAGATCTAGGAGGAATCCTTTCGAAATGTTTACGGAAGATGAATTTAAAGTAAAATATCGTTTTAATAAGAACACTGTGGAGCACATAAGTGATATGATTAGCCCTGCTCTGGCTCCCGTGACGCATCGCAAATATACACTGTCTGTGTTGGAACAAATTTTGATTGCACTACGATTTTATGCTACAGGTACATTCCAAGTAGTAATTGGTGATGATATTAATGTTCACAAAACCACCGTGTCAAGAGTGGTTTGTATCTTAGTTGTCGTTCATAAATCATACCTACATCTGCTGATAAATAACGAGTTAGTATAATTTATTACCAAAACTGTGTTAAGCCACGTATTTAGCATAGAAAAAAAAAACTTATAATAATCCAACTAGTATTGATGATAAAATAAAAGAATGATATGCATTTCAAACTTGATCTCTGTTACAGACCCATCTAGCGACAGAATAAGAAAGTGGTTATCGGTTTCATAGTTATTGAACGGATGGTTGGGTATTCAGAAACGCATGGACAGTTAACTGACGTTTATCCTACACATAACTTTATTGAATCAATAGCTAATGAGAACATAACTGGCGAGTTCAGAAACCGGGCATAAGTCAATTTCGTCAAGAAATGGTTTGAAGAAATAAGGAGCTACCTTACAAATGAAAATCTTTTAAATGTCATTGAGGATCCTCGTCGGATTTTTAATGCAGACGAGACGGGCTTCCAGACGTGTCCTTCAACTGGGCGTGTTATTGCTGCTAAAGGGGACAAAAATGTATTTGCTGTACAGCAGGGAAATCCCAAGGAAAACGTCACTGTTCTCTTTACTTTCTCTGCTAACGGCATGACATGCCCTCCATTAATAGTATTCCCTTATAAGCGATTGCCCGATAGGATTGCATCTTCGGTGCCGCCAAAATGGGGAAGCGGTCGAAGTGATACAGGTACAGGGTGGATGACAGCTGACGTGTTCAATCAGTTTATAACAGAAATATTTGCTCCCTATCTTACAGAACATAATATACCAAAACCAGTCATCTTATTTATTGATGGCCACAAGAGCCACATTACATTACAGCTTAGCTTAGCGTGCAAGGAACTAGGCATAGAGCTGATTGCACTTTATCCTAACACTACCCGCATTACTCAACCGGCAGATGTTTCCGTTTTTGGCCCTATTTAAAAAATGTACAGAAAGGCAACCACCCGTATACCCGGCGTTTACCAAAATGCTTCAAGGTTGTAAAAAACGTTGCAGGAAAATGTTACAATTAGCGGATGAAATGAATAATTCTAGAGAAAGATACTTTGATACCAAAATATCGCCGTGTTTACCAGAGGTCGTGCGTGAAGAAAATCCAACACCCATATCCACCATATCCAACACCCATATAATCTTAGTGAGGTGAAAATTCTTCAGAATTAATTTACTAAGATTATTATCTAAAATGGAGGCGCCATAGTGCCACGGTAAACATCAACTCCGTAAAAAATATTAAGAAAACACAACAAAGGTGCATTTTGATCAATATAAAACGATTAGGCAAAGTGACTGAGTGCTCCGAAAATTAGTGATAATATAAAACAGTGAAGAACAAACGTTACAACAAGTAAAACTTTAAAACGATTTGCAAAATAAATTTTCCAATGTTAAAAAAAGGCCAAGAATATAAGATCAGATAATGGAGGTGAATTTAAAAATGAGAAAATACAGAAGAAAATAAAGAAAAGGGTAAGTATACAATTACCCGTACTCCTCCGTATAGTCCGCAGTCAAACGGTGTTGCCGAAAGATTGAATCGAAGTATCTATAACAGAGCTGGAACACTATTGATTGCTACAGGTTTACCAAAAACGTTGTGGGGTGAAGCAGTCAGGTGTGCAAAGGTAAATGATTGGTAGGCTTTCTGTACAATTTGTTCAACAAATATTTCGATCGCAAACAAAGGCTTTTCTGACATAAATGAACATTTGAACACACATAAACACAAAACTAATATGAAAGATCAAGCAGGTTCTTCAAAAATATTTACATTTTTTTGTAACATCGAACCCGGAGGACCTTCAAATTCGAGCAACTGAAGGCGCACTCGTTTAGCAAACAGTCAGCCAACACATGTCTTTCAATTCTCTGGATTGTACTTGCGCTCTCAATCGTGAAATCTTTTTGGGGTCAGAAATAGCTAAAAACACATTCATGTAATCGTACTAAAGCTAGAGCTATAGCTACAGGAGTATTAATCCCTTTATCGACCTACCTATATGTCGATATACCTAATGTTATCTTTCAGTTTACAAAATAAACATGTTGCATTGTTTAAAATGTGCTTCTGTGATAGAAGAAAATGAGTAATATTACATTGTTGGAGATATGAGGCCCGAAATCATTAAAATTATTGAAAATCAAGGTCAATTGGTAAGAACAATAAATTTTAAATAATACTCAATACGTTTATAATCTACGTAATTAATAATTTTAACAGAATTCTCTCCTTTAAATGCGGATTCATGCGGATCAATGACCTCATGATATTTTGACAGCTAACGTTAAAAAAACACGAATCAACATGTGGAGAGAATAAATAATATAACCACTGAAATAAAGATGAGTTCGTGGAATTGATCAATCAAAAATGGTTTAATATTTTATTTTATTTATATTATGGGACCCGTCGTAATAGTGTCTCCCCTTTCCTTCAAGGACGGTCTCGGCAGGCTAATCAGCATCTGCGGAGGTGAGAGATTAATGGGCTGGTTTAAACAAACGCTAGCGATCACAGCTTGTGCAGTAGCAGGCACAGTGGGTGGCGTGCTACTGTTCAAGTTTGTAGTGGATATCGCTGAAAATAAGGATCGTCTACAACGCAGTATTTTGTGCAGGCGCAACAGAGCAACGTATTGGTACAGGGACCAGACGGGCTCTTTGTAGCCTCTGGACTCTTATTGTCCGCATAATGGCCCAACAAGAACCTGGGCTTGCTCCCCAGGGGGTGCGAGACTTCTGGCAGAGGGTTTTTGGAGGGCAATCCGAGCCTGTGTCAGCACACGCCCGCATCTTTGTTCCAGACAGACCACACGACATTTTGCTCCAGGGCGTAGAAACAATCAGACTTACGAATTGATATAATAAACTGAAAAACTGAACTGCTATTTGGAATTTACTTGATATTTAAGATGAAATAAAACTTTGGTATAAAACAGACAGCCTTTTTATTTCGGTGCCACACACAGAGAGAAGTAGTTACAATGGTAGCCACAGAACATAATACACGATGACATGTCACAGAGAAAAGCATAGAATGCGTTCATATTTTAACATCCTCCCTTGAACGCATGTCGCATACCCATAGCTTTCAGGAAACGTTCATGTTTTGGCTTCGGGAGAGCTTTGGTTAGACAGTCAGCAATCATTGAGTCCGTGCCCACATATTCAAGCTTGATTTCACCATGTTCAACTTTGTCCCTCAGGTAGTGGTGACGAACATCAATATGTTTACTTCGAGCATGATAACTACAGGAACCTGCAAGTTTAATGGCACTTTGATTATCACAATACAAAGTTAAAGCTGTAACCTTTATAGAAGGCCACAGTTCGTAGTGCAACTGTCTCAGCCACATAGCTTCTTGAGTGGCAGCTGAGAGCGCCATGTATTCCGCCTCAGTGGTTGACAAAGCAACAGTGTGCTGCCTCTTCGAATTCCATGATATAGCTGCACTCTGAAAATTAAAAATGTATCCCGTACATGATTTTCTGTCTTCAGAGGATGAGGCCCAATCAGAGTCAGAATATCCAGTGATTTCTTCATCAACATTATTTTTATAAAAGAGTTGTAGATCCTTAGTGCCTTGTAGGTATCGAAATAACCTCTTTATAGCATTCCAATGCTCTGCTGTAGGTGAACTGTTATAACGACACAATGTATGTACTGCATAGCAAATATCAGGCCGTGTACCCTGCGAAATGTACAGCAAGCAGCCAGTGGCTTCTTGATAAGGTATATTTGTCACCACTTCACAACTTGAAAACTTGATATTTGGTTCCATAGGAGTTCCAACTGAGTTGCATTGCTCCATACTAAAACGTTTTAATGTACTTTCTATGTATTTACTCTGATCTATAGCTATACCATTAGAATGGTATGTAATACGAAGTCCAACATAACAACTAGCAATTCCAAGCTCTTTCATCTTGAAGTTATTCATCATTTTCACTTTTATTATGTTTGCTGACTCTTGACAATTGTGAAACAATAGAATATCATCAACATATACTGTTAAAAACATAATGACTTCATTTTCATGTTTATAATATACACAGGGATCTATCTTTGATTTTGAAAATCCAATACTATTCAAAAAATTGTCCAACTTTTTATTCCAAGTTCTACTAGCTTGCTTTAATCCATATATTGATTTCTTTAGTTTACAAACTTCCCTTGTTCCATTTTCATATCTGGATGGCTGTGACATGTACAGCTCCACATCTATGTCACCCTGTAAAAAAGCTGTTACAGCATCCAGCTGTTCTATCTTGAGTTGATATTTAGCTGCTGTCGCAATCAAGTATCTGATGGAACTTAACCTCACCACAGGTGCGTAGACATCTGTGTAGTCTATATATGGTCTCTGCTGATAACCTTTTATAACCAATCTTGCCTTGTACCTAGAGACTTTCCCATTTGAGTCTAATTTTGTTTTAAATACCCATTTGCAAGGGATCGCAGTCTTTCCAGGAGGAAGCTCTGTAAGAGTCCATGTATTGTTTTCCAATAAAGAATTATATTCATTATCCATGGCTTTTATCCATTCCTGTGAGTTTACACTTTGCAAAGCCTGCTCTAACGTTTCAGGATCTGGCTCAATTGACGAGTTCTCGATTTCGTGCTGACAGAGAAAGGTAGGCATAGCTCGGTGCTTTCTGGGTCTTAAGGAAATTGGCTTGTAGCAGACACTTGAGGGTGAAGAATCTTCCGGGACATATTCATCATCATCACTCCGACAGACTGTGCTATCATTCTCAATGACAGTCTCGGACGTGTTATTAAAATGATCAGTGCTGCTTGTGGTATCATCTAAATTATCATCATTTTTAACATCTTGAGATTCAGAGAGCGGTAATAAAACAAAATCTTTGTTCACACTTTCTTCAAGGAAAACTACATCCCTGCTCCTCATAATTTTTCCTTCAGCTTTATCAAACAGTCTATAACCCTTGGATTCCAGGCAATAGCCAACAAATATAAGCTCCTTTGATTTGTTATCCCATTTAAGCCTCTTTTCCTTTGGCACATGCATCATAGCTCGGCAGCCAAAAACTTTCATGTTACTGATATTAGGTTTGACTCCAGTCCAAATTTCTTCAGGTGTTTTGTACTGTAAAGACTTAGTAGGTGAGCGATTGATCACATATGCAGCAGTGGCTACTGCTTCCGCCCAGAACTTCTTTGGCAAGCTGGAATTAATAAGCATACATTTGGCACGTTCAGTTAAAGTTCGATTCATCCTCTCACTCATGCCGTTCTGTTCAGGGGTGTAGGGTATACTGAACTGACGTTTTATACCAGACTCTCTACAAATTTTATCAAATGCTTCATTAACATACTCTTTTCCATTATCTGATCTAAGTGCTTTTATTTTGACATTTAATTGATTTTCCACTAATTGCTTAAATTCTTTAAACTTATCGAGTACTTGAGATTTAGATTGAATAAAGTAAACAAATACCTTTCTAGAATAATCGTCGACAAATGTCACATAATATCTGGCACCTCCGAGTGACTTTTCCTCCATTGGCCCGCATACGTCTGAATGTACCAATTCCAGGAGGGCGGAAGCCCTTGTGCCTATGTGTTTGAACGGTTGCCTTGTTTGTTTACCTTTTAAGCATGTGTTACAGACCACATTCTCCTTCTTACTTGATTCTATATCTGCTCCTTCTGTAGACTCATTAAGTTTCTGAAGATCACAATAATTTAGATGACCCATCCTTTGATGCCACAAGTGCACTGAAGATAATAAAGCATAGGTTTCATTATGAACCACATATAAATTATTTCTTGTATACCCAGTGAGAATTAGTTTTGAATTTTTATAAACTTTGCAACAATCTTTGCTAAACTTGACTTGACAATCATTCTGTGTGATTTGACGCACAGACAATAAGTTGACAGCTAAATCTGGCACATATAAAACATTTTTTACCTGTATTGTACCTATTTTTTCTTTATTCTCACTATCATACGTTTCTATGTTTACTTTACCACAGCCTTTCACTGCTAATATTTTATTATCGGCTACTTTAATGTTTGTCACTGAAGCGGGTCCGAAGTCATATAGCCATTCTCTCTGATATGTCATGTGCATCGCAGCTCCTGAATCAATGTACCAGCATCTGCTCTCTAGGTCTGGAGAGGCTGGAAACGCTGCAACATAGCTAGAAGAAGAATCATTATTAGTTTCAGACTTATTCTTATGATTTGAGCTGTTAAATGTGCAGAATTTTGCTATATGATTATATTTATTACATCTGTAGCACCTGGGACCCTTGCTAGACCCCGCTTTAGACCCTGAACATTTACTTTTGTTCGACTTGCCCTTGTGAAAATTTGAGAAAAAAACAGATGAGTTGTCTGGAGTTTTTACATCTTGCAGTATTTTAGTCTTAACTAGATCTGCCGTTATAGCCACACCTGAGCTCTCCATAGCCATTATCATTGGTCGGTAAGACTCTGGTAAACCAGCGAGCAACAGTGTTCCGAGCCACTCGTCGTCAACTATGAAGTTGATGTTTCTGAGCTTGTGTGCACATGTAATTACTTTATTAACATAATTTTCTAAACTGCCACAACTCTCCAGATCTGTCGTAATGAGCTCTCTTAGGAGACCTACCTTTCTCAACAGGCCCGAGTCGTCAAAAGCCTTTCTCAAATTGTCCCATGCTTCTGCTGCTGTTTTAGTTTCCTGGACGTGGATATAATTTGTCGGATCCACAAGCAAAATTATTTTCGATCTTGCTTTAACATCCTCACTTTTGGTGAATGTCGCCGTTCCATCGACGCATTTCCACAAGTCCTCGTGTTCCAAATAGGTGCGCACGGCAAAACTCCACGTGGCATAGTTTTCCCGTCCGGCCAGTCGATCGATTTGGGCAAAGCCATTATGCACGTGTTGGCCCATGACCTGATATAATAAACTGAAAAACTGAACTGCTATTTGGAATTTACTTGATATTTAAGATGAAATAAAACTTTGGTATAAAACAGACAGCCTTTTTATTTCGGTGCCACACACAGAGAGAAGTAGTTACAATGGTAGCCACAGAACATAATACACGATGACATGTCACAGAGAAAAGCATAGAATGCGTTCATATTTTAACACGAATGCATTCATAGATGAAGTTGCTGACTTTGACCGGCAAGCGGCAGTAGATTTTCTCAAAAATAAGTTTAATGGACAACCGATAACTGAGCGCTATAGGGCCCAGTTTGCCACTGCGCTAGCACAGGAGCTCGACCGGCAAAATGTGAAGAACCACACACGGAGGGCTAGGTTGATCCCCACTGCTGTAGAACATATGACGAAGCGAGTGAGGGATGAACCCAGGTGGAACAAAAACTCAATGGAGAAAGTGAACATCATTAATCAGGGGGTTACGGGATATCTATTGACACGAAACCCGTACTGGTGTGGGATCGCACAACCATCGCCAATAAACTTAGATCGCCCCTGGGACGACGAACGATCATTCAAACTATCACACTTGATCGCACCGATAGCACTGGTGGGAGCGGCGGCTATCGGTGTGGTAGCCGCTGGCTTAGCCGCAAGGGCAGCATGGAAATGGTTCACTTCCCCTCACTTAACGCCCGGCACGACTTCATGTATTATCCCAAGCATGGCGATATTACCGCGGCAGCCTGTTATAAGCGGCACCGGGCTCAGCACACCAGAGGTTACGACCCAGATCGCATCAGCGGTCTCTACTGGTATTTGAGACGGTTTGTCTGCCATCCAAGCAAGCTTAGCAGAGCAGAGTACGTTGATTACATCAATGACCCGGCTCATCGCCGAGCTTATCGAGAGGCAGCCGAAGCCCTAGACGGAGGTGGTGCGGTCATAGATAGCGTCATTTCTTTTACAAAGGTAGAGAAGGTTTATTACTGGTACGAGACCAGATCCAGACTCCATACGATTCCGGACCGTCTCCTTTGGTTGAAATACCCGCTAAATAAACCGGTGTCACATAAACTCGCCAAAAACGAGCGCTGGAAGTTTGCACACTAAAACTTGCAACCAATTCAAATACAGCGGTATGGAAGTCCCTTACCAAATTAATTAATGATAGTAAGGCCCAACTGAAAATATTCAGCCGATTTTATACCCTGCAAATGAAAATAAAATCTAAGAGAAATTCTGTAGTAAATTTTTCATCTGCAGCTTATAATATACATATAAAGCTGGGGTCCCCCTATGTACTGCATAGAACCTGACATGATATGAATGAACCTCACTTAACTGACATGTCGGAAAATCAGCTGTTTAATTTTAATTACAATTTTAAGTAAATTTACATTCAAATAAGACTAGAATAAGTGTAAAATAACTGTAATCAAAGTGTAGTTTGTGATAAATTATAATTTCAATGCCTACCTACTGCCAACCAGCCATCGATGTATACCAGCACCAGTGAGACGGACTTGTGAGCGGCGTGACGTGATTCAATAACCTATAACGTTTTTTACCGGGGGAATATCTGTTATCATTTTATACAACTTACTCATCTTATGGGTCCCCGAGACGATCAAGTGCACTTGACAAGTGTACGTGCTTGAAGTGAATATTGATCGTTTACAGCGTTGACTTGACAAGTCCCGTCGAGTGATCTACAGGCTTGGACCTACTTGACAGAAATTTTGATTGACGGCACTTGAAGTACCTTGCGCTTGATGCGACTTGACGCGACTTGACAAGTTTTTATTCATTTGCGGCCGGAGCATCGAAGATGGCGGACGACGAACCGGACCGAGACGTGGCCTTGGCGGCAAGTGCCGACCGAATTACCGAGCGTGATTTTGTGATATTATTAATATCTCTCTACAGAGATTATCCTGAACTGTGGAAAATTAAAAGTAAGGATTACGCGGATAAAAACAAAAGGTCGGTTGCTTTACCAAGCATAGTCAAAGCACTTCGAGTATATAAACCTACCTACACCGAGGATTTATTGAAGAAAAAAATTAATGCATTAAGAACAAACTTCAACAAAGAAAGTAAAAAGATTGAACAAGCAAAACGGTCTGGCGCCTCTTCCGATGATGTACCAAAACCGTCACTACTCACTACTATTAAAATGAACTGTTATTTCTGTCAGACCAAATGTGTATAAGTGATACTGAAAACAGTTTAAGTTTAACAGTTTGCTCATCGTTCGATTACGTCATCCTCCCACTGTCGTTGAGAGACTACAAAAGCGGACGCGCAAGGCCTAGCGGGGGATTATTCAGCTCTGGTCAGAGACACTTCTTAGTAGATACGGTGTCGTACTGTAGGTTCTAGAATTGTGGGTACCTAATGTGGTATTGTTGGTTGAACTGGTTGTTGTAATAGCTAACTAGGATAGATGGTCGGTTTGCGACCGGTGTAAGGGCGGTGGAGCCGGTCTACATAGGTAGGGTTAGTTATTGTAACCTATTCTCATAGTAGACGTTGGTGATATGACACGTAGTGAGTGAGAGCGCTATAGTTATTGTTGAGAGTAGTGCGACAGTATTGTCAGTATGCCCACGAAGGCTCGGTTAATCTGAAGGTTATATTCCTGACGTATCCGCTCGATCATATTTATCTGATGAAAGGTTTAATTCTTTTAGTTTTAGTTAGTCAGTTAGTTATCCCTTCATACTCATTGACAAGAAACCAGACATCACAAATGGACAGATCATAAACAGATGCAAGTCAGCAAAAAAACTTTTAAAAGATAAACATATATTCAAGAAACCATTAGAAACATGCAGCATGTCTCAGGCACGTAATTTATGGGTGCAAAGCATGGGAACCATATCTTAAGTACAATCGGCGCGACGGCACAAAATCACAAAAACCAAAAATGCAGCGAAAAACAAAAATGCAATTACAGTACAATTGTTCCAATCTAGTTATGAGAATATGCAAATCATAAAAACGGCTTTAAGAAACAGAATAATCAGTTACAAAGTAAATCCGAACTCTACAACTTTAGTTCCAGAGAGTTTTTTCACAAATATTTAAAACGCGAGATCATAAATATATCTCTAAAGAAACACACCGCCATCAAGGTAAATTTCGAGCTCTTTTTTTTTCATACATTTTACCAAAAAAAAAAAATCTTTAATCTTTCAGTACTAAATATGGTATTATAGTTCAAAGTTCTGATATTGATAAAATCTTTTACTAGTATCAAGGAACAAATCCAAGATAAAAAGGTGGATAAAAAGATGTTATTAAGAAATCAAAGTATTAAGAATAGTAGCAGATGGCTGTTCTACTGGCATGGTAGACCCAAAAGAACAAATAAGCGAAAAAACTATTAAGAAATCAAATTATTAAGAATAGTAGCAGATGGCTGTTCTATTGGCATGGTAGACCCAAAAGAACAAAATAAGAGAAAAAAAATATTAAGAATAGTAGCAGATGACTGTTCCAGACAAATTAAAAATACTGGCATGGTGGACATGCTTGGAAAGTGGTTGACAACAGAAACGCCTAGACACCATCCAATCCAACCAACAAGTAATTATAAATGTCGGAGTGTTCGGTCTTGTTTACGGCAAAGATTCTGCTGAAGATGATGAAAAGCCGGTCTCCAAACTTTGTCGAGTTATATCACACGTCGTGTGAACGATGGCCATACAAGACAAATTATAGAGTCGAAAAATGGTGGTCGCTACATCGAACTAAAAATGTAGAACTAAAAAACGACTGTAGTGAGATAGAAAACACTGCACCAATGAATAGATGGGGCCAGGGCTCAGGCCATCGTTACCGTGAAAAATATAGCCAACATGGATACTGAAGCCTGGCGTCATCTATCTGAATCCATTACAGCTGCCAGAAAAGAATTTAAGCAATGCCCGCCAAGTTTCATAAATTCTTATTTTTTAAATCATGACTCGGCATTGAGAATCACGATGCAGAGAGACTTGCCCTTACTACTATTAAGGGGGGAAGCGAATTGTTTGAATACAATGTAATTGTATAATTGTGTAATTCTGTGGGCGGTTCTAAACCAAATAAAATATAAAAGGAAAGGACGTGACAAGTACCCGCCTTTCGATTTGGGAAAATGTGCAGGATTTCAGTTTTTGCACCAAACTGGTGGATAGGCAGAAGACGACAGAAGAAGTCACATGCCACCGATACCAACAAGTAACATTTCAATAAATGAAAAATCAAATACAAGCGGAGAAAGATCGACAGTAAAAATCATTTCCCAAACAGAAAGAAGACGCGGGTGTGGTCGCGGTCGCTGACCCGCCCCGAAAATGTCATCCTGTGCAAGTACGACGACTCTCTCACCAGGATCAATAACATACACCGAATTTACGATGCTCAGTTTTTTTGACAAGAACAGGACAGTTTTTTAGGACAAGAGGGATATCACTTTAATATCCCTGAAACCAATCCAAGCAAAAAGTGCCGTGTATGGTTTTTTACGTATTTCACCCGATGCGATACTCTTTCTCAATTTTCGGTAGAAATATGTAAAGATGGAGCATGGAGACTACCTATACGGCAGAATTTGAACAGGCGAAGATACCATTCTTACCCAATTTACGCGTATCATGCAATTTTTAAAACAAGAAAAGCATGCTATTTAACCCCATCATCCAATTTCAAAAACGACAACCCACTTGATCAATAAGACGAAACAACTATGTATTCGGTCGCCAAAGCCTTTAGACCCTCAATAGCTCAACAGTTAAGACGACTGGCTGAATTCCGAAAGATCGGCGGTCCGCTCCCTCTTCGTCTTACGGCTGGCAGGCTGGCTTCCGGGGGGATGCCTAAATGCATTCCCCAGCGTCAAAAAAAAAAGGGAAGTACAAAAGCAATTTTTTAAGGCTTACGTAGGAACATTGCTTACGTAGACGAAACGTATGTAAATTCTTCTTTCACAGTTTCCAAATATTGGCAGTCTAGAAACCATAAAGGGGCACTTGAAAGAAATATGAGCAGGGCCACGACTAATAGTCGTTCATGCAGGGGGACAGGAAAGATTCGTCAATGGTAGTCTTCTCATATTTAAATTTAAAAGTAAATCGGGAGACTACCATGACGATATGAACTTCCACAACTTTAAAAAATGGGCCGAAGAAAAGTTAGTGCCCAACTTGCCAGCAAATTCAGTTGTCGTATTGGACAATGCTTCGTATCACAATGTTGAAATTGACAAAAAGCCCTCCAAATCAGCATTAAATCAAACAATGCTTGATTGGTTACAAAAGCATAATATTGACCAGTTCAAACATGATGTATAGATCACAGCTGTATAATCTGATCCAAATTACACATGTCGAGAAAAAAATTGTAATTAACGAAATTTTAAAAAGTCACGGGCATGAAGTGTTACGACTTCCGCCATATCATGCGGATTTGAATCCCATAGAGTTGGTACAGGGCCATGTCAAAGGTCAACTTGCTTCATTAGATCTTTCTTAATTTATCACAAGTCGGAAAAATTGGAACAAATTTTTTCTGCCTATACTCAAGCTCAATGGGCCAAATGTGTTGAACATGTGATTAAAATAGAAGATGAATATATGCAAAAAGATAATCTAGTATTTATATTTGCACACTGTTGGTGACAGTTGATTGTGTAAGGGATTGTACTGATTTATTAACTTGTTATGTACCCACAATTTGGCAAATAAAATATTTTATTATTGAAATAAACTTATGTTTATTTTATTCCCTCACTTGTTTCATACAGTCGTAGTTCCAATTTCATTTGAATATTAAGCAACCAAAGTCCATGAAGTTTTGCAGACATATTCTAGCTAATATCAGTGTCTGTGGTGTTTTAGTTTTTTTTTTAAATATAGTTTTAAAATTAGAGGGGCTCAAAGATTTGTATGTAAATTTTTAAGACTGCATAACTTTGAAACTGAATATTTTAACAGAAATCTGGAAAACCACAGACACAGATATTAGTTTCTAGAATATGTCTGCAAAATTTCATGGACTTTGGTTGCTTAATATTCAAATGAAATTGGATCTGTCTGTATGAAGCGAGTGACAGAGAGACCCCTCCTAATGAAGCTGTATTGGAAAATGATATTATTGACACAAGCCACACCCAAAGCTGTACTTTATGAGAAAACTGTTTTGCCAAATAAACTAGACATATTGCTGACAATCAACTTCATAGCATTATAAATCAACATTAAAATCTTCCTTGAGTTCAAGCTTAGGCCTTGACAGCAAACTAACAGACTTTTGAAAGAAGCCAACAATAATCAACTTCATAGCATCATAAATCAATGTTAAAATGTATAGACTACACTTTGACTTAGTTTCGGTTCAAAGGAGACAGATTTATGCCAGCGGTACAATGCTGTCTCGTTTTAACAGTGTCTTAAGTCTGAGCAAAGTCAAAGTGTGCTCTAAAGATCTCAGCCTAAGACTTTTGAGTTACCTCTTTGTACTAGAGTTAAACATGAAAGTCAACTAACCAATGACAAGTAATAGAAAGAATCATAACTTGAACAACTGAGGAACCCTCAGCCTTCAACACAACCAGATAAATTTTACTGTTATTGAATGGTAATTGATAACTAGTTTTTTTGAGTTTCTTCTCTCTGTATTCATCTCAACCCGTCGCCGGACCACTACTGAACACAGGTCTCCTCTCAGATTAAGAAGGATTTACTTAGGCCATAGACCACCACGCTGGACAGTGCACATTGATAGACCAAAAGAGAATGAGCTCAATGATTGTAGTTATGGCTACACAATACTTAACCCTCAGTGAAATCAAATAACGAATCACGGGCAATGACACAAAATCTCTGCACAAAACTAATGATTTAAAACAAAACAACCACTTGGCTGCTCTTCCAGTTTACTGGTTAGTGCATACATAATTTTGTAGTCTACATTATGTGTGCACGAACTTCTGGAACTCTTGAATGGCAAGAGAGCATCTATGCACTGAAATGTAAACTTTACTGCAGTTTATGCTGTCTTACCATTCGAATAAGCAGAGCCACCCCGCTATAATTATACCATGGTAGGGCGATGGTGCTTCTGAGTTCTCACCACGGACACTTTTTTATTATCTCACTGGCTAACTGCTGCGCAAAAATGATGCAAGCACCTACCAGAAAATAAATACAATACATATATAAGCAAACTATTGTAGTAATCAGAATACTAGTGGCGCACAAATCACATCCACATTTTCACAAAACGGCAAAACCATCTTATATATTTAACCAAGCAAAGCTTTTTCCTTCATCTTTGCTTAGAAAAACAGAAACTTTTAGATAGCGAGTATCGTGTCTTGACGTTCGATTGCTTGAAGGCTTGAAGATTTGAAGAATGAAGTTGAACGATTTTACCAAAATGGCCGCCGCCCGCAACGCCGCTCGCCAGTCGCCTGTCGCCACTCGCTAGTCGCCGGCCGGGCGGGCGCCCGGCGCCGCGTCGCCGGTCGCTTGCGCCCAAGGAACGTATTTGCTTGCGCCTTGCTGTGCTTCGCCTTCGCCGGAATCAGTGCTGCCAACTTTAACCATAGATTCATGGTTCAAACCACAAACAAAGATTGACAGGACAGTTTATGGTACTAAATTGTTATGCCGGTGCTTCACACTTGTGGCAAACAACAAACAGCATACACAAACACCCGTCCACACGCTTGCTGTTTGTCACACAAAGACATTTTGGGACAAACAGCAAGCGTGTGGATACGTATTTGCCGATTGGCAGGCAAGGTGTTTGCCGATGTCATGGACGTATTATAAACTACTATCTATAATATAAAAATGAATCGCAAAATGTGTTGGTAAGCGCATAACTCAACAACGCCTGGACCAATTTGGCCAAATCTTTTTTTAAAATGTTCGTTGAAGTTCAAGGATGGTTTTTACGGCGAGAAAAATTAGAATTATTGCTGGAAAAACCCTAAAAATAGCCCTTTTCTTTTTCCCATACAAATGATTTCTAACTAAAACGTAGTCAATTTGAGCTTTATTGCTATGGTATAAAGTTCATATTAAATTACAAGCACTCACTGTTGTCTAAGCAATGTAGGTGTGTTCCTAACGTCAAAGATCATATCTATCAAAACAATGTGCGTGTGTGCGTTGGAGCACAGAATACATAGTTGGAGGAGTTTAATGTCGCGTTCCGAAACTCGCGTTTCTTTTGTATTAGTTTCGGCACGCGAGATAAAATGCATCAGTTTCCACGTCATTACATCAGTCAAACAAAAATCGCGTTACCAACAGTGTTTTATTATTTTTAATATACAAATTTTAAATAAATAAAACAATTCGTACGGCTTAAAAGGATTTGACTTCAAGTCATATCAAATTTAAAAAAAAAAAAAAGTTGTCTGTTACCTAACCTGGTGGTACAGGAAAAACTTTTTTGATTTCATTAATATTAGCAACAATTCGCACTCGCTTCGTCGGGAATCGCAGCAACTTTGCTTGAAGGTGGTCGAACAGCCCATTCAGCACTAAAATTGCCATTAAATATGCAAAGCAATGAAACTCCAACCTGCAACGTCTCGAAGAACTCTGCAATGGCAAAGGTTTTGCAGCAATGTAAATTGATTGTTTGGGATGAATGCACGATGGCACATAAAAAATCTTTGGAGGCTTTAGACAGAACCTTAAAAGATCTACGGAGCAATAATAACCGATTTGGTGGTGCAATGATTTTATTAGCAGGAGATTTTCGTCAAACATTGCCAGTGATTCCACGATCAACGCCAGCTGATGAACTCAATGCATGTCTAAAGTCCTCCAATTTGTGGAAACATGTCAAAGTACTTCATTTAAGCAAGAATATGCGTGTCGAGTTGCAAAATGACCAATCTGGAAACATGTTCTCTAAACAACTCATTGACATTGGTAATGGCAAATTTCCTATAGACATGTTGACTGGCTGCATTAACTTTCCTCAAAGTTTTTGTCAGTTAACTCGATCAAAAGATGAACTTATTCAGAAGGTGTTTCCAGATGTTTCTCAAAATTACAGAAACCATGATTGGTTGAGCGAACGAGCTATACTGGCTGCAAAAAACATAGATGTAAATGAATTAAATTTCAAAATTCAAGAACAAATTACAGGCGAATTGAGGATATATAAATCAGTTGATTCGGCTACTAATCAAGATGATGTAGTCAACTATCCACCGGAATTTTTAAACTCGCTGGATTTGCCAGGATTGCCACCTCACAATCTTCAATTAAAGGTTGGATCGGTGGTTATAATGTTGCGAAATATCAACCAACCGCGTCTTTGCAACGGTACACGGTTAGCGATAAAAAAATTACTAAACAATGTGATAGAAGCAACTATACTCAAAGGAAAGTATAAAGGAGAAGATGTTCTCATACCGCGCATCCCAATGATTCCGACTGATGTGCCATTTGAGTTTAAACGACTACAGTTTCCAGTGCGGCTTGCTTTTGCTATGACTATAAACAAGTCCCAGGGGCAATCATTAAGTGTTTGTGGTATTAATCTAGAAAACCCATGTTTCTCACATGGTCAATTGTATGTTGCCTGTTCCCGTGTTGGAAAACCATCAGATTTGTTTATCTATGCGCCAGGTAATCAAACAAAAAACATCGTATACCACAAAGCACTACAATGATAATAATAATAATTATGATTCACATGATTAACAATAAAGCGATTACTTACTTTTAAATCCTTATATATGTTTTATTTAATTATTTTTTATTCACAACGCCCTATCACCAGGGTGACGGTTCTGTTCAGGAGAATTTTTTAAAATACGTAGGCACAAAAACTGCCACATTACAAATCTTTTTGACAGGACGAAGTCTGTCGGGTCAGCTAGTTTATTATATCGATGGCCGATGTCTGCTGTTTGTTGCGCGGCTATAGATAGATACCATAACATTCTATTGGTGGCACCACATGCTTGCGACAAAAAGCAATCGACAAGTACTGGCAAGCGTGTGATTGTGAATGGATGTTTGAATATTGCTTGCCAACACTTGGCGAGCGCTCGCCATTGGGCAGGCCTGCAAGCTAAACACTGTATTTTAAAGTGCCGTCCGACATCGTAAAACTGTGGCCAGACGCTTGCAAAAAACAACATACAGCGACTTGTAGTAACTTTTCTGTTTCTACATCTGGCGATTTCTCGAAAGCATCATAGTGACAAACGGTTTTAAAAAGTTGGCAAAAAATGGCAACACTACTGGGTCTACACTCTATATTATCTTTGGCTAGCTACCTTCTCCTTGCTGAAGTTGCTAAGCTTGGATGTTGTTTTGTTCATCTATGTTAAAAATCCTGAAAAATAATGGGAAAGTTTATAAGTGCATACTGCTTTTAAACGCATATAACCATTAATCCGACTCTAAAAGTGTTTCCCTTGCAATCAGAGGTAAGTTATACTAATATCCAAAGACGCAAAGTTCCTATCATACAAAATTTGCTCATTGAGATACCCATACCATTTTACCATTAGTTGTGAACGTCAACGTTGGCACCCTTATGTGGTGGACATCCAATTTAATGTGAAGCATTCTGCGTAAGCAGAAGGTATGTAGGATAGGTTAGATTAACAATATAGATAGATAGAACACTTTATTGCACACAAAAACACATGTATAGGATCACAACACAGAAAGAAGAAAACAGAAAAAACAATTGTGTGCAAAGGCGGCCTTATTGCTTGGAGCAATCTCTTCCAGGCAACTTTTGCTGAAAAGAGAAGCTAGTGTTGGACAGTACCAAGTTTATTGTAGTTAACCTACCTACTTAAATAAAGTAAAAAAACATTTGCAAATAAGATGAAAAGACAGAGTAGAGGTGAGTCCTAGGTAAATTTTTAAAGACTTCAGCTACTAAAGCTGGTAATTTAGTAGCTATTTCATTAGCTTTCCTATATTTTTCATGGTTTGACCAATATCCTTTTATTATATTCTGCTGATGTGATACTATATTCGGGTGTTTTTAACGCTTTCTTTACAAGATGAAAACACATTGTGTTTTGAAGTAATAATTTTTAGTCCACCTGTTGCTACATAGACTTCATCATAAAGATCTTTTTTTTCCAATTTTCTGACCTTATGGTCCAAACCGCTTCAATGAAGGCATAGTAGTATTTGCCTGAGGCGTGAATTTTGCCATAATATTATGTGGTGAGTGAACTAAAGCTCGCCCTATGGGCCAGCGTAGTATTTTCTCCCTGATACCTCTATATTTCCTCTCGGATAGAGACGATGAGCCAGGTGCAAAGGCTCGACCCAGGTCTGCCGTCGGGATAGCAAACCTCAGTTAACTCTCGATATTTGGAGAAACTTCATCTCCGAATAGATCCTGAAATGACAGGTCATTCACCTCCCATGAACACCAATCCTCCTGGAGATTTTCATCCAATATGCTAATGACCGTTGAAAAAGCATTCTCTTGTCCAGCCGGGCAAGGCCGCGTGGCAAGTTCCCCCATCGTAGTAACATTATGAGTTGTCATGATCTGAAACCAAATATAGCAACCAACTCAGTTCCAAAGTTGCATAACGTTAGTTGACAGACGCCCGAGTTCGTGAGAGGTAGCAATATTTCGACCTAGACGGCGTTCTATCAGAGAGGGGTTATAGCAAGCATGCTGTCTAACGTCGTTTCAAGACCCCCCGACATAGCATCCTGTCAAACATGCTACGTCGTGTAGCCTCGAGCAAACACTGTCGTGTCGCCTCAGCCATAGGCGTCGTGTCGCCTTCAACGTGGCGTCGCGTCGCCTCAGACGTTATTTTTTCTCACTGGTTTTCAGTTTCACAAAACCAGTGAGCAAATCTCAATGTTGCTCACTGGTTTTAGGCAGCTAAGACGCCATGTTTGAGCTAGAGAGGTGAAAAAATATATAATTTGCTTTTTTTTTTCGGGCAAGTTCGTTAAAGCTGTTACCATATTTTATGGTAACTTTTAAGTTTCAAAAAGTTGTTAATTGGTGTGGGAAGATAAAGTCAGTGCACAAGAATTTGATTTCTTGTGCACTGACTTTATCTTCCTTGGGCGCTTGATCGAAACTTTGTTATTTTTGAAAGAGTGAATGCCAGTGGCACGACATTTATTAATCATCAGTGTCCCTTGATCCATTTTGTTCTATGCTTTGGTCAAAAGGTATCTTTTCGGAGTTGCCAGTTGGGGATTTTGAATTTTCCAAGTTGCTAATGTTTGTCGTAAAGCTAACTTCATGGGTCGTAAGAAAGCCATGTCAAGTGGTTGAGTTTTGAACTTTCTAAGTTACTAATGTTTCTCGTGTTGGGTATTGTACCGGGTGTTAAAAAAGTTAATAAAAATTAAAAAATGAAAGATTGATTAGCACACGGTAAAGTTTAATAATACTAATTAAGTTTAGAAATGGTACAGAAACTACCGCGGCTTAGCTAGTCGGTGGCACACAAAGTTGTAGGGTCGTGGTATAGGTCGATTTCGGCAAATTCCTTAGGGTGTGTGAGACCGTACTCCCCTGTGACGATGGCCTCTTAGGTGGTGTGAGGCGTGGAGTATTGGTCAGCGAGTCTTGGCCGTGGGATCCCGACGGTGCTGACGTGGATGGGCGTGCTGAAGGTTTTAACCACAAACGTGGCTTTAAAGTCCAAACTCTGCTCCCTTTAACGGGAGCAAAATTACACAGCAGAAATTATTTTAGATAAAAAAACATTTGAAAAAAAAACACGTATTCCAGATATTTATTCAGGATGAAAAAATATATCCAGGAGTGGCGGCGAACCGAAAATCTCCTGTCAAACAAGCTAACTTCAGCGGCTGAAGTTCAGCCGTCAAAAGTCGGCTGACATTAGAAAACAGGACGCCATTAAAATATGCGTTCGGTAATTGCAACACTTAACTTTATATATTAATAAATAGATAAAATAATAATATAAATACAGTATAACATGTAACGCTTCGTTACAGTATGTGGTGATGGGGTCATCTCGAGGTCGTCCACGCGGACCCTTTCGGGTCCCGGGGTGACTGGTCAGGGCGATGGCCCTCTTCAGTGGTGGCTACGCCGCCTGCGACTGCGGGCGGGGCACGGGGTTGGACCACTGGTCTGGGTGTCAATTCCGGATTGTCATGTCCGGTAGTGGCCGCACGGCAGTGCGATCGAGCCCGCGGATGTTCGCGAGCGATCGGTGATGGGGTGATAATAGCTAACACTTATATTCTGTCCATGTGGTTTATTCGCGGTTTACATGTCTGTAAAGTGCGTTCCCCAAATGGCCGCTTGGTAGGGACGGCCTACGCGTCCCGTCTTACGGGTAGATAACACCTAACGAGTACAGTGGCGAGTCAGTAAATGAGCTCTCGGCCGAGAGAGTCGCCGTTACCGAGTGGGTGTTCACACGTATTTACTACAGTGGGGAGTCAGTTCAGTTTTGATCACGCTCTGCAATGGATCGCAAAAAAAAAGAATTTAAACGGGTTTTCAACCGGCTGTTACCAGACATTATTAAACAATTGTGGGATTTATTAGAAGATGAAGACCGAAGAATTTGGACCAGAACATGGATTTTAAGGCGAACTGTCCTTGGAGCAACTAATAGCCTTTTTAATGGATTGCAGTCAGAAGATCCCAAAGAATTCAAGGCACTTTTGAGAATGACTGTAGAACGTTTTGAGACATTGCTGGAGAACATAACACCATATATACAAAGACAAGATACAATTTTGAGAGAAGCTATACCAGCAAAGGTTAAACTGCAAGTAACATTAAGTTATTTAGCAGCTGGGATAAGCTATCGATATTTGCAAGCATTTTATAGAGTGTCTCGATCTGCGATATCAGTGTTTATACCAGAAGTACTGGACGCCATCGTAAACTATTTAGAATTATATGTGAGGGTAAGTGTTTTACTTGTGAAATGAGTATGGCACATGATCATCATCATTATCTTCCCTAGCCTTTTACTCTTACCTATCGATCGGGGTCCGCTACTTATTCAAGAGGATGATTGAAAGCAGAGTGTGAACGTGCAGCGTTGGACTGCTATAGGTTAATTATGTAGTTATATAATTTAATTAAACCACTATTTACCTTAATTCCGGTTTATTGTTAATAAAAATCAGTATCTACACAAGTACTTAAAACTATTCAGACCTATTACTACTAACAGAAGCAGCCTGCATAGCTGAGTGAATGAGATCATCCGTGGCAGTAATTTCTGTTGATGCTTCTGGTTCTTGGATAATATAAGAATAAACAGCATTACTATCTTCAGTACCAACTTCATATGTGCCGGCCGTCAGCGTTTCATCGTAACTTGAATAAGTAGATGCTGGAGTCGCAACTGACTCGTAGGTAGAGATTGATGAAGCTGTTCTCTCCCTATAATCAGTTATCCCAATGTCGGTTAAAATGCATTGAATTTTCTGTTGTGCCCTTAACGCATTTTCCACTGACATTGTTTTTAATTGCATTGCAACACTTTTACCAAATAAGTCGAATGGTGTTTCTTCTTCTTCTTTAAATACTTTATCGTGCATCGTCTTTAAATCATTAATGGCTTTTACAATTTCTCTAGGCCTCTTTTTTGGTCGTGAAGGAGTAGCAGAAGTGCCAGTAGATGTATTATTTGTAGCATTGGCATCAGTGACTGTAGATTGTGAACGATTTGCTTGTTCAGAAGAGGCTACGCATTGTAAATCACTTTGTTGTTGCTCAGCATTTTGATGACCGTGAATTTGAGACACCGATTGAATCTGTAATTAACAAAATAAAATTGTTTCAGATACCAGATCATAATGAATGGCAAGAAATTGAAGATGGTTTCAGAACTAGGTGGAATTTTCCTGGATGTCATGGTGCCATCGATGGCAAACATGTTTTGATTGATGCGCCTCCAAATTCTGGAAGTGAATATTTCAACTACAAAGGTTCGAACAGTATTGTTTTACTGGCTGTAGTTGACCATGATTATTGTTTTCGCTATTTAAATGTAGGAGCAAATGGCAGAAACTCTGATGCAGGAATTTTCAGACAAAGCTCACTACGTCACAGTCTCGAAAATAATTTATTACCAAAGGGAGGTTTTTTAGTGGGCGATGATGCTTTCGCATTAAAAACGTATTTACTTAAACCGTATAGTGGTACCAATCTTACAACGACGCAAAAAATTTTTAACTACCGCTTATCCAGAGCGCGCAGAATAGTTGAAAACGGATTTGGTATTCTGGCAAGCAGATTTCAAATTTTCCAAAGGCGTATACCAACTGATGTTGACACAACTGATAAAATCATACGAGCCTCATGCGCTCTTCATAATTGGCTACGAAAGACAAGTTCAAGTACATATTTTCGGCGAGGTTGTGTTGATGAAGAAGACACTGATTCAGGCACTATAACTGAGGGGTCTTGGAGACGAGAACTTATTAACAACTTGCCAAACATTACCGACCACAACACAAACTATGCAGGGAGGGTAGCAAGAGATTTACGTAACAAATATGCAGAATACTTCTCCGGCCCAGGCGCCGTTCCATGGCAAAATAGAATGATTAACTGAAAGACCTACATAAGTAATAGTTATGTTTTAAGTTGTAAAAACGTAAATAAAAATTGATACTCACATTCTCGTACGTCTTTCTTTTCAGATCATTCATGAATACCTCCTCCATTTCCTTGAGCCATTTTATATTTGAGACATAAAGATTATTTATTCCAGCTCCCGATTTCTTTGAGTCTTCAATTTTTTTCAATTCTTGGCTGTAAGTTGATCTTAGATTTTTGATTTTGTTCTTCACCTCTGTGACACCAAAGTCGTTGATGTTCATCTCATTTACTATTGCAATTAGTGCTGCATTACGCTTGTCCTTGTTTTTGTAATCGGGTGATGAAAAATTCCACAAACATTCATGTATTTTGTAACACTGAATAAATTTTATCGTTGTTTCCAAGCTCCATTTGTTATTAGCGGCCATTTTAATTGAAATTAGGATAATAATTTTGAAAACAAAAACATAAACACGCACACTGCTTGGTGACGAACGACCGAGTGGCGAGTGACCGAGTGACAAGCGAGTGCGTGTTCACGCGTGCCGAGCGGGACAGCGAGTCGCTGCGGGGGCAGAAGAATGAAGCGGGGAGGTGGGTACTCGGCCTAGTAAACAGATTGGGATTCTAGTGACTCTCTCGCCTCTATGCTCGACCGAGCACTCGGCCGAGCACTCGTTAAAGTGTTTATACCAACCGAGCACTCGGCCGAGGACACTGACTCGCCACTGTACTCGTTAGGTGTAATCAACCCATTAGCTTACAAGCAACACGTCACTGCTTAGTCATCCCCTACAATATTCCCGCTTTTAGAAAAATATATTACTTATATTAAAGTTTTACCCATTTCAGTACATAATTCATACAAGTCAACAATACATTAGAATAGAATAGATTTTTATTCAAATAAACTTTTACAAGTGCTTTTGAATCGTCAAATAATTTACCACTAGTTCGGAATGCCGGTTCTACCGAGAAGAACCAGCAAGAAACTCGGCGGTTGCTCTTTTCAATTGTTCAATTTACAATAATATTCTATACTATATAAGCAATTGCAGCCCCGCGCATTGCTGGAGCGAGTCAAATCCATGCTTTTTTATTATTTACATAATCTTCGATTGTGTAATATGCTTTTGCCAGGAGCATACTTTTAATGGATTTTTTTTGTAAAGGCAAGTCCTTAAAAATATTGTAAAAAATAAAAATGTAATAGGTGCTAATTGGTGTGTGGAAAATAAAGCTCTAATAATAATAATAATAAAAAAGTCAAGTCTAATATTGACTGTGGAATTTTATTCTAAAATATTACACTCATTCCCACAAATGACTTTCCCACTTTTCTGAGGCGGAGCGTTACAATGTTTCAGCTCGTAAAGTAGGTGTGCAAGTCACGAGTAAACTAAGCGTCAGCGCATTGTTGGCTCGTACGAGTAACTTGATCGCGCCATTATCAAATCACGATGTGCATGACGAAATATTACCAAAATGCCTCTGTTGCGGAGCTTGGCAACTTTAATACTTATAAAATAAGCAGAGTAACCCTTTTTAAAGGAAATTCAATTGTTGGATACCGTATTATAATAAAACTGAAATGTTCGTCACTGGTATTTAGCGTTCATATGCTAATAATGTACACTGCCACACGTTTAGCAACTGCCTGGGTTGCTGTTTGAGCTGGCTCAGCTTGAGAACCGCGTCCCTGTTCTATGGTTGAAATTATATCTTCTACTAGTTTTCCACAAACCGGCAAAACACGAAAAAACATGCTGCACTGATTATAATAAGTGCCACAATCGTCAAAACAACGTTCTAGCTTCTCGTTTAATTCAGCCAATGCATGGTTGTTCGTAGGGGAGAGGTGGCTTGAAAGGGACGTTTTAGTAGTAAAGGCTCTTGTGAATGAATGACATAATATTTTTAATCGGTTAGAGCAGAATAGGAAGCGTCAGTTTCTTAACTATTAAAATACAGTATAATAATTAACATTTGTTTAATTAAAGTTGTTTTTTTTTACAGTCTCAAAAAATGTGTACTATGTCCCTTTCTTAAATTAACGGTATTGAAAGGGACGCAATGATTTTTGAAAGGGACAGTGCATATTATCACGGAAAATTACACCTTATTTTTTGAAATACACATACTGAATTACTGAATATTAAAAGGTAAATATGCTTGCAACAACTTATTTTTCTAAATCAAATTTTTGAAAGTAACTTGAAATATTATCAGTCTTATTTTTCACTAAAACACAAAAGATATTCAATAACAGAAAAAAAACCTCTGTAAACAATTAAACCAGAAAATAATAATCTATAATTTCTTCTTTTAAAGATAAATAATAATATTAAACTTAAAATTATTATTGCTTTCCTTAGTAATTAACTTTGGTTAAAAGACAAACGACTTAGTGACACAGTGAGCAAAAAAAATTAAAGACACCCTTAATGCCACAGGTTTCGTGTGCCCATTTTGTGCAAATTTTGCATTGATACCAGTCTTCAACACTTTTGGAATATCTTTTTTTACAAACGCCACACTGGTCATCACTTCCCGTTGTATTTTGTCTTTGTCTGCGACATCTTAATTTTGAACCTTCATTCTCAGAAATGTTGCTTATCGAATCAGAATCAGTATTTGTTAACGAATCATTGCTGCTGCTGCTACTAGTTGAAATTTTTCGCGTAGTCTTCTTCTTATTTTGAGTAGTTTTAATGCTTTTCTTAAATTCTGTTTTTTTTCTTTTTACCCTTTATATCACTTTTGTTTTTATTTGCTTCTTTATCCATTAAATTGGTTTTGAAAATTTGTTTTACATGTTTTAAATTATCCTTGTCCTTTGGCATTTTGGTTTTTAAGATATTCATCATGTTTTCTATAAGTAATCTGTCTTTTTCGGGAGTTTCAGTTATAATAGTTGTTTTGCCTTTACGTTGATTTCCAGTAGTTTTACGAGGTGGAGCTTTAGGGTATGGTCTAACCTGTTCCGGAGTTATTGGAAGGCAGAAAGAACTTTTGACTCTAGGCGACTTGGTATTAGATGTTCTAGCTTGTGGCTCACTTGCTGTAGAAGTTCCAGGTTGTGGCTCATTCAAAGTCGAGTTTCCAGCTAGTGGCTCACACATTGTAGAAGTTCGAAGTTGTGGCTCATTCAAAGTCGAGTTTGTAGCTTGTTGCTTGTTCACTGTAGAAATTTCAGACCTTGATTCACTCAAAGCAGAAGGCTCGTTTAAAAAAGAAGTTTCGTGCTGTGTTTCATTTAAAATAGAAGGTGAAGGTGGTTTATCTAAATCATTTTCTGGCGTAGTACAATGAAGTGATGTATGGTGCACTTCTTCTTCATTTGACGAAGATTCGTCTGAGTTTCCAACAAGACCAACAGGAGTTTGCTGCGGACGGTCTGTGACGAAAGAGGGTAAAAAATCTTCATCAGTGAAGACGTTTTTGTTGAGAGGCCATATACCGGTGTTTTTGAAGCCCGATGTTATATTGGTCATATTAAAAGCAGCATAGAAAGCATCTCTAGCAAACTGAGCTACATTATATATCGTGACAGTTTTTCCAGGGTTTGAAGTCATCCAGTCATTCATGCTAGCTCGATACCGAGCTTTGAAGGGCCCAAATACGGTCACATCGAGGATTTGGAGGCGGTGACTGCAGTGAGGAGGATAGGTTAGTATCACTATGTTATTTGCTCTGGCATAAAGCACTACGTTGATAGTTATGTGAGTTTTATGGTTGTCAAGGATAATTAATGCCGGTGATTCAGCAGTTGGCTTGACGATGTGAACAAAATGTTTCAAAGCTTTTAAGAAGCAGTCTTCCGTTATCCAGCCAGATATATTTGCAAGCCCCAAAGCACCAGTTGGACCATTTTCGAGCATGTGGTCTTTAAAATGAACACGCGGAAATATAAAAACAGGAGGAATACTGTCCGTCCGCATTCGCGACCTGTGAAGATGGAGAACCCATAAATTTTATTTCCGTGGTATATTTCCGCATATCACGAAATAGTTTTAAATGAGATGATTTTGTTATACGTATTTTTGGGAGTATTTTAAAATATAAATAGATTAACATGACTGTCATAGTAACTCAAACCAAATTAGACTCTGTTGATAAATCGATTCAGCTTCTTGAAGTTTTCATAAGCTAATTCTGTGTTTCTCTTTTTTCCTAATTTAATAACATATTCCTATAAATATTTCAATTTTCTGTGTAATACATGTAATTCGGTAGTCATTCATTAATTTATCCTTAAGCTTAATTCCTAATTTCTCGTTAAATTTTTCTTGTGAAATAAAATAAATAAGATTATAAATATACGTTAACGATTTGAACAATTTAAAAATATACCTAACACCTACTGGCCCATTATAAAGTGACAAAATAATTGTTGCACTTACGTCAGCAAATCTTCAGCTGCTTTGGGCCTCCTCGGTAGATCTCGATGTAGTCTTAACTTCGATGCGACTTGATTTTGGAACCGGTCTCGAAACGTGGATTAGGCCGGGACACCTCTGCAATTGGGCCGGGAATAGCCTGGACACCTCTCGTAGCCGGAATACCCTTGCTGGACGCACAGCAATGGCAGATTGACAATGGATTCTGGTCTGTGAGCCAGAATATTTGGATCTGTGTAGTTACGAGTATGATGCTGTAATCGGTTTTGGGTCGAAATGATTTTCTTGAATAATTCGCTTGTTGTTTTTCCTTTGTTTCACCTTGGCCGCCATGAAGTTGTCTTCTTTGGTTGGTGGATAATGACGAGACGGCGTTTGGTATTTTAGTTTATTAATGTTAATTTTACATTAGTTGATGGCTTATGGTCTACAAATTTATGAACTAACAATACCAATAAAGAAATCTTACACCCTTACATACTTACAGTCTTAAATATATTGCTTAGCTACCTAACCTATATAATTTGCAACACCTTTCTTCCAACTCAGTTGTGTAGGTAACCTACTTCGATATATTGAAGAGTTGCATTTTCATGTTTCAGCTAATGTATTTGCACATTTTGTCCTGGTACAAAACTTTCTTCGCCCATAAGGGATACAGTTCTCTGCTGTAGGTGACTTAGTTTTGCTAGTAGCTGTTTCATCCACGCCACCGTATGTTCTTCTTCTAGCAACAGCAATGCTACTGCATTGTCCCTTTATATCACCTTTCAAAATATTCATATTTCTTATAATGCGCTGTATTGCTGCGTACCTAGCATCTTTATTTTTATAATTTTTTAATGTAATATTCCATAAAATTTCTTCTTCTTCATACAATTCGACAAACTTCAACGTATCACGTTCACTCCACTTTTTTTCACGTTAGACGCTTATTTATTTTCATTTGACGCCATATTGTTTTACTTTATTTTAAAAGAGTATGCTCGTAATAATAGAACACCGTCCCGAGTCCACTTAGATCAGATACCGACGTCCGGGTGCACTCGGATTGCGTGTTTACATGATACGAGTAGTCATCCGAGTGCGACTCGGTCCGAACGCGCTCGTACCGTCAAAACGCGGCTTATATCATCAGCACCAGATCCAGTCGTCGTAGATTTTGTAATTTTTGACTTTTCCTGTGAATATGTGCTCCGAATATTATTAATTTTTGTATTCACGTCTTGAATCGTTAGTCCAGGTATATTTAAGTTACATATTATTCGGTTTATTGCTGCATTACGGGCATCTTTGTTCTTATATTCATTAAGTTTTATATTCCACAATACTTCTTCTAACTAATAAAGTTCCACAAACTTTATAGTTTCCCGTTCAGTCAATTTTTTCTTAATTTCAACTTTGTTGTTTTTCTTAGCGGACGCCATTTTTGTTTTCTATAACCATCCGAGTCAGCTCGTGAAAGTAGAGCACTACCCGAGTTGACTCTGATCGGTTAACAATGTCCGAGTACGCTCGGATCACGTGTTTACACAGTACGAGTACCGTCCGAGTAGTCATCCGAGCGCACTCGGTCCGAGACAACTCGTACAGTGAAAACCCGGCTTTAGTCTTAGATGGTTGTGTTGACAAATCAGAATTTTCAACATTGTTAACATTATCAATGTTCTCTTTTCTGTTGTCAATAATTTCACCAGTATTTTCAGTTGGTTTGTTCTTCTGATTCTTGACTGTCCTCAAAGAAAATAACAATCATTTTACTTATTATATAAACAACATATTTTTATTTTTTAATTATTTATTTATTTTCCTATTGAAAACTGTCCTGGCTTGTCTACTAGCGTACTAGTTTACTAGCTTAGAAATGAAGCTAGTTTTGTCTACACGAAGCCAGAAATACTAGCTTGTTAGCTTACTGACACTAGCTTGCTATCCTAGCTTGAAAAACTAGCCTCGTGTAGCCCGGGCATAACAGGTTTTTGCCATTGTTGCCATGTTTTGATGCAGCCATTTCCATTGGTATTATTCAAGATGTTGATAATTTTCAACCATGCTTGATGACTGCGTTCTCTAGCACGTTCAGTGCGAGCTTGCCCGGTGGCTAACCATGGTTTTAACTCCATAAATTCTACCAATTTTTCAAGTTGAACAGATGGATGCCTTTTGTCCTTGTTGCATGTTTTGATGCAGCCATTTCCATTACTATTATTCAAGATGTTGATAATTTTCATCCATGATTGATGACTGCGTTCTCTAGCACGTTCAGTGCGAGCTTGCCCGGTGGCTAACCATGGTTTTAACTCCATAAATTCTACCAATTTTTCAAGTTGAACAGATGGATGCCTTTTGTCCTTGTTGCATGTTTTGATGCAGCCATTTCCATTGCTATTATTCAAGATGTTGATAATTTTCATCCATGATTGATGACTGCGTTCTCTAGCACGTTCAGTGCGAGCTTGCCCGGTGGCTAACCATGGTTTTAACTCCATAAATTCTACCAATTTTTCAAGTTGAACAGATGGATGCCTTTTGTCCTTGTTGCATGTTTTGATGCAGCCATTTCCATTGCTATTATTCAAGATGTTGATAATTTTCATCCATGATTGATGACTGCGTTCTCTAGCACAGGCAGTGCGAGCTTGCCTGGTGGCTAACCATGGTTTTAACTCCTTAAATTCTACCAATTTTTCAAGTTGAACAGATGGATGCGTAACAAACCTTTTGTCCTTGTTGCCATGTTTTAATGCAGCCATTTCCATTGGTATTATTCAAGTTGTTGATAATTTCCATCCATGCTTGATGACTGCATTTTTTAGTACGGGCAGTGCGAGCCTACCCGGTGGCTAACCATGGTTTTAACCATAAATTCTACCAATTTTTCAAGTTGAACAGATGGATGCGTAACAGACCTTTTGTCATTGTTGCCATGTTTTGATGCAGCCATTTCCATTGCTATTATTCAAATTGTTGATAGTTTTCATCCATGCTTGATGACTGCATTTTTTAGTACGGGCAGTGCGAGCCTACCCGGTGGCTAACCATGGTTTTAACCATAAATTCTACCAATTTTTCAAGTTGAACAGATGGATGCGTAACAGACCTTTTGTCATTGTTGCCATGTTTTGATGCAGCCATTTCCATTGCTATTATTCAAATTGTTGATAGTTTTCATCCATGCTTGATGACTGCATTTTTTAGTACGGGCAGTGCGAGCCTACCCGGTGGGCTAACCATGGTTTTAACCATAAATTCTACCAATTTTTCAAGTTGAACAGATGGATGCGTAACAGACCTTTTGTCATTGTTGCCATGTTTTGATGCAGCCATTTCCATTGCTATTATTCATTCAAGTTGTTGACAATTTCCATCCATGCTTGATGACTGCGTTCTCTAGCACGGGCAGTGCGAGCTTGCCCGGTGGCTCTAACCATGGTTTTTACTCCATAAATTCTACCAATTTGAAAGAATAGTTTTACATAAAAAATGACACGTGTTGAAAACGTTGTAATTTGATACTCATTTGAATTTTTTTAAACACGACAAAACGACGTACAAAGACGAAGATCAAGTACTCTATTCGTGGGTTTCTTTAAAACTATGTAGCCCTCAGTGGCTGTAAGAGAATTTCAAATATTTCATTCCAGCGGGACAGCTCAAGCGAAGAACGAAGACGGTTCGTAATAATTATGCGTAATACCTTAATTAATAAATATCAAGTAGGTAAAATGTTCGTTAGTTATTAAGTTATAATAATAAATAAATGACAGAAGAATTATGCGCTATATTTCATAACTTAGAAGATGTTAGAATTACATTAATAAAGCTAGGCCCCCGCAATAGAAAAAAATATCCCGACAGGGTGAAGATATTATTTGAAAAAGCTCATGAACTGATGAATGAAGACTGAAGAATATTTTAAATTAATTTTTGAGTTCAATTTGCAAGAGAATAGCTTAAAGAGTTGAATTTACAGATTATATTTTAGATAGTTTAGTAGATAAGGTGGAACAATCTTATGATAAGATAAAAGGTTATTGTAGTTTTTTAAGTGTATCCCAGCAAACACTAAACATGGAAACATTCGATTTAAAGACCGAGGCTTTGGTCCCTGTTATGGACGGTAAGGAAGAAACGGTTGAAAAAATTATTTCTAATATAGAACTATACTACAGTGTCCTCAAAGATGCAGCTAGCAAGAAATTATTAGCATCTTTTGTTGTGAAAACAAGGTTAACAAAGTCGGCTAAACTAACTAATAAAAGACAAAATTATTCTTACTAACTAAAAAATCGCCGAATTCCTTGTTAGCTCAACTGAATGCTTTATCACAAAATGAGTTGTCTATCACAGAGTATGCGTCAAAAATAGAAGAACTTACTGTTTTGCAAGCAGGTACAAACGAAAAAGCTTACGAAATATTAGGACCGATAAATGAGAAAATGGCCATAAAAAGATTCGCGGATGGTCTACGACATAGACGGTTAAGCACGATAATTACAGCACGGAATTATGACGAGCTCAAGGACGCGGCGCGTTTTATGAATTTATGCTTGAAGGCGTAGTACCCATAGCTCGATTCGGGCACATGGTTTTGAACGGCTACCAAATGTAACCTCCAGCGGCTTGTGATCGGTCACCAAATCAAACTAACTATTATTTTCAGAACAAATAAATCTTAAAATGTTCAACTGCCCATACCAATGCGAGTGCTTCCTTCTCTAACAATATCGTTTTTCAACATCGGTTAGGCTTTTGTTGCCGTGAGCAATCACTCGAGCTCCGGTTAGTTTGTTGTTGAGTCGCTATTGTTGAATCGGAGATGCGCAGGGCTGACTTTGCGGTGCAGAAGAAATCACGTAACTTTGTTGTTGAGTGTTGTATTGTTGAATCGGAGATACGCAGGGTTGAATAAGGGCCGCAACAGTAGCGGTGTGCGTATACGGTTGTGTATATTGTTGAATTAGTGAAGGCGACGGACTTGGAGTTCGTGAAAGACTAGGATTTGGTGAAGAAACAGAAGTTAAACTTCGACGATTCAGAATTGCTTCGGTATTCAGATTACCCATCTCAGCATCTAACAGGATGTTGTTAATTACATTCTCCGCAATCAAGCTTCTTAATGTGTAAACAGTTGCGTGTGCAAATACTTATTCGACGTATTGTTCGGGTTTAATGATGACTCCCTTTCTTTTGATTTTCTTTTCAGTCAGAGCAAACACTCGGTCCGGTGATAAGTAGGAATGTTACTGGAAAAATAATTTGAGCATGCTCTATGTTGGATAGTGAGGCGACGAAAACTTGTAAAAGTCTAATTGAATAAAATAATTTGAATTTCGACGATTTCATTGCCATAGCGATTATTTTTCTTTTGGCCACCGCATCCGTCCGCCACTAATCGCACGACACATTTGTTACTGTAATCCATTGCATTTAAGCAATGGAAAACGCTGGATTTCATTGGATCCTCTTGCAGACAGGCTCTCAGTCCAGACATGCATGTACATTACCTTTTTCTTTCTAATTTTTGTTTGGATCAGTCCACGACTGAAAATATAAAAATAAACTGCTCGCCTCGCGAGTTTCTGTGTTGTCTTTGTAATACACGATGTTTTCAGCAGCGGCTCTATTGTGGCCGCTTTGACTGCCACGCACTTAAATTGAATTTTGCTAAGTGACTCCATTTTGTTCAAGGAATAAGGAACAAATTGCAATTTAAACTGTACCTACCGTCTATCGATATTCTTGATTCACCACTGCTTGTACGCCCGCATCAATTTATATAGCAGGCAGTTTCGCCCCGCCGGTTTATTTACTTCGTGTGAAGAGAGACACAAAGATAAAGAAAATCGAATGATACTTAACAAACCAAACGATACAAGTCAGTCTCCAGCTTGATGGCAGCCCAAGATGGCGTCGACGTTCCCGGAGCCAGTACTAAAGCGAATCTATCAAAAGGCCCTCTATCTACTTTTGGAACTTCGACTAACACAGTAGCACCATCATCAATATTTATGAATTTCTTGGATGAATGTCCTGTCATTTTTTCTGCTGCTCTTTTCAAATTCAAGTGCGAGTCCTTCCTTTCTGTTAGGATGTATATTCCGATTGCGCACAAATTACATATCAACTGCGAACCATACCTTCATCATTATTTTCTGTTGACTCTTCACAGATTACGTG